>NC_134270.1:9561966-9861966 GCF_031893055.1 Leptodactylus fuscus
TAAATCCAACCTATTGTAATAACCACTCACATATAATACATATAATATATACTATATATGCATATTAAAGTTTAGACAAGTCCAACATCACCACACACACATCAAACTGTATAGACCTATCCTAATACAGTCCGCACAGCATAGTCTATGTACATATAATAGTATAACATTATAGTCACACCTATACTCTAAGTATATATCCTAGCACAAAGACAACATATACACCCTACTGTATATACCTGTAATGACTGATTCTACAGCTATATACACAGTCTAGATCTCCATCTATATAATAACTTATTAATAAGACTCCTAATCCTGTGATTATTATGATGTCATGGCCGCTCCGCCTGTGTATGATGCCTCTGATATGTGTTATTTTGCACTGACAATCCAGGTCTATGGCAGACACACACTCTCTTTATTTCCACTGTGCACTATTAAATATTAATACAATGCAGTTTGAGGATCCTACAGAGATTACATTCTCACTGACAGGGAAGTGTCACTTTAGATCAACTTGCACAATTACAAAGACACCCCCAGCCCCCCACCCCTTGGGGGTTTTTTTTACGCCCTTGATCTAGGTGGACCCTGGTGATATAGCAGGTAATAATCAGGGTTATTAATGTATGTCCCTAAGGAAGGTGTGGACTGAGAGCTGTCCTCCTCTCTATAGGGCCGGGGTGCTGGACCTATACTATAGTATGGGCTGATAGCAATGAATAATTACTACAAGTCCTGTCTATTGTCTGGTGGCCCCATACCTTGTCCTACCTGATATACTGCGCCGCCAGGGTATATATAATATACTACTACTATGTCTAATCATCTATGCAAGGCCCTAGCAGATAGCACACAGATCTATTCACTAATACGCCTATGCAAGTCTATGGCCGATCTCCCCTCTGCATCGCTTCCCCATCCAGCTGTGTATAAAGCTTTGTCTTAGCAGATTCCATTAATCCATAGCCTTGTATTATCCCTGATGTCTGAAAAGTCAGAAAAAAAAAATCGCTTTCCCTGCCACGAAACGACTGCACTGCAGGGTTAGAGCTGCCAATAGATGTATTAGACCCTATAGACCAGGTTGACAGCTGCAGCATACGATGGGTTAATACCAAGCCTTGGCTTGGTGGGGGACGGTCAGCTCGGAATAGGAAGAATATTAGTTAATGAGGCCCAATTCCCTTTTTTTTTTTTTTTTCAAAAATTTTTTAATAGCAAAAAAATTGATAAAAAGGGGTCATAAAATTACTGGCGGAATAATTAGGCCTCATTTGCATAATGAGTTTTGTGCTTATATATGTATGTATATTTATCTTCCGTACTTGGTCCTGATACGTTGTCTGTTTTATTAGTAGAGAGTGTTAATTAATGTGCATTGTATTAAGATTCTTAAAAAAAAAAAAAAAATCACAATTTTTTGAATAAATTTTTTACCATATTTATAATGATTAGGTTTTTTTTAACAATTCTGTTGAAATTTTTTTTAAAAAAATCCCAATTTTTAAAATAATTTTTATTCACCATATGTAGCGGTAGATTTTTTTTTTTTTATGTAACAGTTTTGACTAATATAATATAACATCGGAGACAAATCACACAAATTGTGTAAAGTGAAAAGGACAAACCGTAAAAAGCAAAATTGGGAAGAAATGACGTTCATAATGTTTTGCCTTTAAAAAAAATAAAAAATAATTTTTGGAAGATCTACAAAAATCCAAACACTGACTTCCAATTCTCTAAATATTTTACCTTTTGGGGTTTTTTTTGTTTTTTTTTATGCGTAAAAAAATTCAAAAAGTTACTTCCTATTATCCAAATATTTTAACATACCGTAAGTTATTTTTTTTAATATATAAAAAAAAATCCAAAAATTTACTGCCTCTTATCCAAAGAATTTAGCATAAATTAGTTGGTTTTTTTTTAATGAATAAAAAAAAATTCAAAAAGTTACTTCCTATTATCCAAAAATTTTACCACAAGTTAGTTGTTTTTTTTTTTTTTTTTTAATGATTAAAAAAAAATTCAAAAAGTTACTTCCTATTCTCTAAATATTTTAGCATAAGTTAGTTGTTTAATGTTTTTTTTTTAACAAATAAACCCCCCCCCCAAAAAAAAATTGACTTCATATTATCCCAATAATTTTATCCTACAGCTGTTTTAATCGCTATAAAAAAAAATAAAAATAATAATAATCCTAAATAATTTTCAAAAATCCTAAATTTGGCTCCAAAAATTTTGGCCTAAGGTTATTTAAATGGATTTAAAAAAAAAATTCCAAAAATTCTCTACTATGTAAATAGGTTAGGTTAATGTTTGAAATTGTCCAAAGTAAATTTTTGTTACCTATGAATTTTTTTGGCCCTATTTGCATACTTCTTGATTTTCGGCCTATTGGAGTGTTTCCTCCTCTATAAGGTCGGGCTCTCCCCGCACATCCAGGGTATATTTTCCCATTGCTCTCACAATGATGTAAGTGGTAAGATTATAAAAATGAGTATTGGAAACAGCTGGATGTGTCCCCGAAGTGCATTTTGGAGCGGTCCCACAGTCAGGCAGCCTGGATGGAGGGGCGAGGTGCAGGCCCGGGTTATGGGGACAGCCTGCTTGAAATATTGCACAGTAACAGGGCAGTAATTGTTCTGTATTCCCTGACAAGTGGGCACTAATAGACAAATGGCACATAAATAAGAGCGATCCTGGAAAGCGGACAACACCATGTAATGTATACAATATTTCCCATTCACCCATCACTTCGGTATTATCGGAGCACTTGGTTTGGCCTGTCATGGTGTCCATGTTCACTGTTGTTCTGGTGTCATCGTGTGAGGATGTGAAATTAGTGATTTAACGTGGGAATGGAACATGTGGCCACGTATTCTATATGTGACGTCTATAGATATGACATATACATAGTATAATTTATTACATGTAGTTGTATGAACAGGCCAATATTTGAGGGTACCCCGATATACCACCGCGCAACTGTTCACCTTACACAATTTTTTATATCAACAATACAATATGTATTTAATTTTATTTTTTATTTTTTTATTTTTATTTTTTTTTCTAAAAGTTTACCCTTGGCAACTGATTTTTCATTTTTTTTTTATTATAATTTATTTATGTGTATCCATCTAGATGTTTATATAGTGTCTACATGATAATATACACATGTGCTATCCCTCTACTTTCATCTCATGTATGCTAAATTCCCCTCTTTTTTAAAAAAAAAAATAATTTTTTTTTTAGTGTTTTAAATTTACAAAATTTGGGTGGCTACAAAAATCTCATCTTACTGTGTCCACAAATTGTCTTCCCGAGCGCGCCGCGGCCTCCTGGGATACATTCGTTCATTATGATCAATGAACGACACGACCTGTCCTAGTTGTCCATTCTACGTGGACGATTGATGTGGACGTTGTGTTGCAGTCAATGTATAGGAAAATGTATACACAGCTTGGCGGAATACGATTGTGTTAACCATATAGGAACCCGATGGGACAAAATTTTTGCAAAAGTGATGTTTTTGGATTCATTGATCGTCAATCTAATTGGCCGACGTGTGGTTTTTACAAGTCGGATTGGTTGAAATAGACTTTGTGTGTGGCGAAATCACATATAGATACAGACAAGGGCAAGATGGCTGACAATAGTATGATGGATCCTGATGGAATTTTATATATTGACCACAGTGTGGCGCTGTCCAGTGACCTCCTGTATCATAAATTGCCTAATATTTATTCTTAGGGTAATCCACACATTGGTTGCTAAATGGTTAATTTGTATACATCCTTTAAAGGGGCTCTCAACCCCTTTCCGTTATATGGGCCCCCTATTATAAATTTGGGCTATCACTTTACAGGGACACCCAAAAATCCATTATATTTTGAGAAGGAATCTGCCCGTAAGTGTTCAAGTTCCCTGCAGCACCCCCACAGGAGAAGTAAAGAATTACATCTATTATTACAGCCTTACGTAATGGAGTATGTGTATGTGTTAAGTCCTTGAAAGTGAGGAAGAATTTGGCAGGAAGTGCTCCATTTTTCCTGTGGCACCCCTACAGGACACATAAGGAATTACACCTACTCGCTGAAATCATTTGGCGCTACTTTTTAGCCATTATAAGTGAGGAGGAATTTGGGAGTAAGGGTGCATTCACATTAAGGGACATGGCGCTGAATCTGACGCAGATTCCACAGCAAATTCAGCGCCATTTTCCTCTGTGTGAATACACCCTAAGTGTTTAATTTTCCTGCAGCACCCCAACAGTACAAGTAAAGAAAGACATGTATTAAAAAAAAAAAGGTACAGTCTCTATTTTGTGTGTAGGTGCCTTGAAAGCTAGGAGAGATTTGGTCACGTGTTCAATTTCCCTACAGCACCCCCACAGGAGAGATAAGGAATTACATGCACTCTGAAATCTTTAGGCTCCTGTACGTGTCGCGTCCTCAGACTAAGAGTCGCTCTCTATACCCGGTACTAGTTTAGGATCCTAAGCAAGAGACTCTTTTAACTCGGATCTCGACCTCTCGGGTGTATAGATGATATTTTACCTTGATGGACTGCGTATAATGGCCGCCAGCTCCTGATAAGGTATACAAAAAGTACATCTAGATAAAACAAACCTCTTTATCTATGTGGGGCATACTCTGGGTAAGCACCATGTATAATTTACTCACCGCTAGGTAAAGAGTCCTGGGAAGGCCGCCAAGGCCTAAGCTTAAAGGGACACCAAACCTTTAGTCTATCTTATCTCTGTTTACTGTGTAGTTGAATGTTATCTATCCTCGGAGCAGCCATTTTGGATTGGGGAGAGGTTGACTAGAGTGGACGTTAAAGATTAGTCGGAGGAAGTCGAGGAAAATATGATATTGGGGGGAGGGGTGAATAGAATTCAAGGTATGACTGGGATTGGATGATCCAAAATGGAAATGTGACGTCATCATCGTACGCCTTATAGGGTGCGGCCCCCGTTATCCTGGGTTTATAATACAAGAAACCGAACCGATATGGTGTCACCCATCCCTCGAGGCGGAATTCCCTACAGATGGTGATATCCGTGTACTGAGGCCGCCTACACAATACCGCCAGAGTATACACTTTCTCTTATAAGAAATTCTAAGCTTGTCTTATTTATGATTGTTGTTACCGATCCCTCTCAGGGGAACAAGGGTGGGATCAATCTCATATCACAACATTTATTAAGAAGTATCTGTTTTCCGTGGCGGATACCAGGACTCCGCGCGTTCATTGTGATAACCTCCTCTTGTAAAACTTTGGAGGGATTTATTTTTGTTTGCTTTTTTTATTTTTTTTTATATTATCTAGAAAAATTTTATTCTTTTGATACAGAATTTTTTTTAAAGTCCCACATTTTGCATATGATGAGGCTAAAGATTAATTCCATAATTTTTTTTTGCCTGTAAATTTTTTTTAACAATAATTTTTGACTTTTTTTTTTTTAAAATTGCAACTTTTTGAATTTTTTTTTATTTTTACAAAATTTTTCCTAGTTTTTGGACTTGCCACCAAAAATGCCCAAACCAAAAATACATGGCGTTTACTGTTTTTCACTATAGACTTTAAAGTAAATTTGAAACACAAGGCAACAAAAGCAGCTCAATGCTGTATGCAGCGCAGCACCTCCCATAAGGCGACCTGAAGCGACCGCTTCAGGCGGCGCTATGCTGGGCCCCCAGGGGGCGGCATTTTTTGCTGAGCTAAGCCAGCGTCACGGTCTCGGCAGCCCGGCACGGGAAGCAAGCGGTGGATTGGAGAGGGCCTGTGGACACAGTGCTGCTCCACTGGCCTCCCCTGATGCTCGGGCAGAGAGTAGGTCTTCTCCCTGCCTGCTCTCTGCCTGCTAATGCCGCCCCGTCTGCTCCGCCCCGCCCCCTTCGCTCCTCCGCTTTCTGTCGTCCGCCTCAGGAGGCATAAAAACTAGGTTCACCCCTGGCTGTATGTGAGTGTGGCCTAGGACAAATATTTGCTCCTGCAGTGAAATACCCCCCCCCCCCCACACACACCTTCATTATTATAATCTTAAGGCTCCATGCACATGGAGTAATTTGGCGCTGATTCTGGCGCGGAATCCGCGTCAGAATCAGCGCTGAAAAAAAAGATTCCCATTGAGTTCAATGGGTTCTGTGCGGAAAACGGAACCCATTGAAGTCAATGGGAGTTTTTTTTTTTTCTCAGCGCTGATTCTGATGTGAATTCCGTGCCAGAATCAGCGCCAAATTACTCCGTGTGAATGGACCCTAAGGGGAAAAAAAGGAGCAGCGCTCACTCATCGTACCTTGTCACAGGGGACAAAGGTGAGCAGCCAAAAGAAACTTTTTTTTCTAACTTTTTGTTTCCGATTTTATGAAGGAATTTTTTAATGGTGTCTTGATCATCGGTTGGGGTTCCAAATGGCGCTCTCAATACTCCTTTTTTGGTTAACCAACATTATGTAAAATTTGGAGCTTGCCGGTGTTACGTCTTTAGGCTGCCACCAGACCCACAATCGGCCGATCACCTTAGGTCGGACTTCAGAAACCCCTGTGATCAGCTGTTGTCTATGGGGGAAGCTGCAGAAAAAGGGAAAAAATGTTGTCACATGCTGGCCATGCCAATGTAATATACGGACATGACAGGTCCTCTGGAATTAAAAAATAAATAAATAAAAAAAATCCTCTAGATCTTCTTTATGGCTCCCAATATGTTAAGCTTCTTACAGTCAAGAGCCCTGACCTATCTTGGTCTTCACCATAAACGTGAGAAGATCTATCCCGGTCCGACCATCACTTCCATAGTCCTTTGGATAGGAATCTCCATTTTACATCAATGTTTTTCATATTCTCATTCCACCTCTAAAAGGGCCCATATTATTCGTCACTTTATTTGTCTGGGAAGATTCGAGAGGCCCTATAGTCCAAAAGTCAATGGGTTTGACCAATTTTTCCCTTTAAAGGGATGTTCCCATGCACATTACCATATTTAGAGTAGTAGAAAATAAAAAGTTAAACATTTTTTCAAAAAGAAATAATTTAAAAAGTTGCAGAGGTCAAAAAAATTTTCTCCAGTCACCTTAGCGGTGACATCTGTTGTCCTGATCGTTGTTCTCTATACGCTAGACTGAATTGGTGACTCTCTAGACCAAACTGTTCAGATATTGGGCACCCCAAGAAAATTTCCTTGGAAAACCCATCCCCAATTTTTTTTTATCTAAGATTGCAGATACCGTTGCATGAAGATATGTGGTCATCTTCCCAACCAGAGTGTCATGGCCTCCAGGTGGGTTCCCAATGCAGTCTTGTTGGGAGTTGCTGCTCTAGGCCAAGTATCCGGTTGTTTGTATGGTTGGATTCTCCGAGGTGGGCAACCCTGGAGATCCATGATTTTTCCAAAATGGTCAACTTCTGATTTTATGGAGTCATTGGAAGGATTTCTTGGTTGTCCAGGAACCAGGCAGTCAACAAATCTGGAAAAGGCATAAACATTTTCCGAAATGGACCCTATTGAACAATCGTACAATTCAAGGACTGCTCTACTTCTATCCGGGGAATGATATTGACGGATGGCAAAAATTCTACCTAGTCTAAGGCCATATGGCTAGCTCCAATGGAGAAGGGTCCATTTAGCAGTTGCCCTTTGATATAAAAGCAACTTTTTGTGTTCTAGACCCCTCTTTCCAGCACCCACAGCGTTAACGTTCAACATTCATACAAGATCTCAGTTTCCAGCTGCATGCAACACCCACCGGCCCCTTCACATATCCATGCTCCTGTAATTATTGCAATAATTAGTATAGTTAATGTGGATTACGTCTAAACTAATAATTGCAGTCCGTATCATGAACGGGTCAGAGGTGACCGTCCTCTTGTATCTCTCTTCTAATTGGAAGATTCAGCTTAAATATAGATAAAATTCCCCACTGTGACTTTCCATTTTTGTCTCTCTTTCCAAAACCGTTTTGAATTTTTCCTGCTATCGACTATTTAACTGTGTGATGTTTTTGTATTTTTAATTTTTTTTTTTTTTTTTTTTGGCCATACCAGTATTTTTAGAGAAATTTTCCTGAATTTTTAAATATATATAACTGTGTGGTGTTTTTGTTTTTTAATTTCTCAGTTTTTTTTTTAATTTTAATTTTAATTTTTTTTTTAGGTCATACCATTATTTTTAGAGAAATTTTCCTGATTATATATATATATATATATATATATATATATATCTTTTTGAGACCTGTTTTTTTTACCCAAGATGGTTTTTTTTTTTAATTTTTTTATTTTTTATAGTTTTCTACTTTACTATAAAGATAATTACGCTATTACTGCATTAGACAGTTGCCTTAATATTTGCCATTAAACTATTTTAAAGGTTTTTTTTTTATATAATAGAATCATAATGTGTCATCTCGTGTATAAATTTAATGCAAAAATAAATTTTAAGCCATAAATTTTCTTATAATAACAAGAAAAAAAAACTGACTACAGAGAATGGTAATGTCTTTATTTAACTGTTTGTGAGTGGCGTGAATACGGCGGTACTAGTAGGGTGGGTATTGGGGTATTAAGGGGTTACTGGGAATTTTTTTTTAAAAAAAAATTTAATTTTTTTTTTTTTTTTTAAATCGCAATTTTTTGTATCTTAAAAAAAAACTTGGCAAAATTCCTCCCGGTGGTGTGTGAGGTGTGTCGCCTTGATGCTATACAGAGCAGACGTGTTACATAAGTTAGCACAGCCTGTAAATCACAATCCTATCTGTGGACACCGATGAATAAAAGTGTTTACCGCACATGTTATAGGAGGTCTACCCTAAAAATAAGTGATTTATTTTGTTCTAAAATTTCTTGGCTCCCAAAGACGCGATCCTGCTGGGGACTGTAAGAATGGCATGCACTTGTTCTTTGCATTCAATGTCTGCACATTCCCATTAGTGACAGAGTCGGTTTTATGGTTCACATTACTCGCTGGAATAGCTCGGAGCCAGTCTTGGGGTCTTCATTCCTTAAACTGTAATTTGCTGGGGAGGTGACGGTGCTGGTCGGGGAAATTTTTGGTGTATATAATGCATACTCATGTCTATCCTTACAACTGATACTTATAGTATGTAATATTTCCAATGCAGTGTATAATATACTTGCTGGGGTCTATATGGGGCTCAAAAAATTAAAAAATAAATAAATTAAGTTTGACCTACATGCATAAAGGTCCATTAACGTTCAATAAAAATGTGGAAACCGTTTTTTGATATCTTGCTCCTAATCAAAGATATGATCCATTGAAGTTACAGGCCCGAAGCCTGAGGCTGCACTACTGAGAATTTTTTTGTTTCCTTCTTCAGGTTCAGTGTTGACAGGGAGATCTTGGGTGGATCCAAATCACTCTCTACATCTATGTCCACACCTCTACCTATTTTGTGATTTGGAATCACTCAAAGTCCTATAGCTTATAGAGTCACTTCAAGGGTGTGGTTTATAAAACTCTTCATATTATCTTTTTGTTTTTCCTATAGAGAATGATACCGGAGCTTCAAGAGGAGCCCGGCAACGATCCCGGGATTTCCCACTGAACAGTGCCACCCTATATTTCACTCCCTCCCGTGATGGACGGCCGGGAGTTTGTCCCCCCTCCTCATTTGAGTCACCGCGGAGCAGGCCGAATGAACCCACCTGCAGGCCACAGTGCGGTGCAGCACCCAGGACACTTCCAGACCACCAAATACTTCTCCTCACCCCTCCCAATGGCAACCCACACTGGTAAGTTCCTCCATGTTGTATTATCCATGATAATGTGTGTTCATTGGAGATCCTAGTGGGACGTCTCTACACCAAGACCCAAATCCCTAAGAGGTTTATGGAATGTTCTAAATTTTTGAGAAAATGGAAGCTAGAAAGATTGACCCAAATTTTTAAGGACTGGACTCTTCCTTGATGGCAGATGTCCAGGGACACGAGGATCGGGCATGGTGGCCTTCAACACATCCCATCCTTTGTTCCCTCATCAGATAATCTTCTGCCACAGCTTGGTGGCATCCATGTGTTTGGTAAAGTAGGGGAGGAATAGGTGTTAGCTTGTTCAACTATCAAAGATGGCCACCTTAAGAGAGCGATGGCGTACTAGAGAGGAGAAAGAGCTGGATATAGAATGAGACCCAGTGGGATGGGGCAAATGGGGAGAAGGCCAGGGGGACCGGGGCAAATATAGAGAGGGCCGGCAGGGAAAGGGTGAATGGGAAGAGTAGTAGCTCATGTCTACTAAATGGAGAATTGGGAGAAAGTAGCTGCCAGAATCCATTGGTGATAACTTATTTCCCCTTGAACAAAAGGATCGGGCAATTGAGACCCGAAACCAGTGGGTCCAGGGTGCAATCACCTAATCTGATGTATATGGCCAGCTTTAGAGATGAGATTGGTATGTTTATCTCTCTACATATCTACCTGTTTCATAGGTCTCCAACCAGGAGATAGTTACATTTATTTTCTATAACCTCATGTAAATTCCAAAAATTTGCATTGATCAGCCCCTTAATGTCTGGACAACACTAAGCCCATCAACATCTGCTGCATTGATAAGATACACAAGAGTTCTGACCTACACCACCGAGCAGTTATCTCTAACATTGTGATTTTCCCCGTTTCCGATTACTCGGGGGCGGGGTCACCGCCGTCCATGTTCTGTTGATGGATGGTGCTGGTGAACTTGATAATAATAATTGCAATCTTTTGATGTTGGCAGTCCTTGTCCCTGATTGCCCGGCCACTTATTACTTGCATAGTCTTGTACGAGCGCTGACACGGTTTCCGACTTTTACATATGGTATATTTATCCTGACAACCTGGCTCACCGCATGTCATGTAAACAAAATTTCACTTGTATCAACAATTTATAAAAATGTTTAAAACTTACAAATGACTTTGGTATTATCAGCAAACGAAAGCAAAATCTGCTTTTTGTAGGCTTGCCGAAGCATCTTTGCTTTGATTATCTTTCTAAATTGCTTTTGGCGCCTTCTGACGACTTTGTCTAAAAAAAATTTTTTCTGGCTTCCAATTAATTTTTTTATTGGTAAATGTTCAACATTTCCTGGACTTTCTTCCAACTATCCATCGTGTGAATTTGATACAATTGCTTGTAGAGAAGACCATTGCGTTCACCGGTGTGCTTGTCATGGGAACAAAGTCGCAGGAAGCTTATATTCTTTATCTAGTACAAGGTCTCAAATCTCAATAGTCATCGTAAAATTAAAAAAATGGTGACCTAGCCTAAAGGTGGCCTTATGTATTAGATCTTCATTGGCCAACTTGTCCAACAAATAGCCATCAATCTGCCATGTAGATGCCATGAACAGACATTCGTGACTGGCTGGTGGCAAACTTTTACCTTACCCATTGTAAATTGGCCATATTGGATATTTTTGGTTGGCTGTTGGCCTAATATACCAGCAATTGGCTTGGAGTTAGTTGTTAATGTTGACGGTGGGATTATTCGTACAGCTGGACGTCCTCTTCGATCAGATGGCTGAAATCCAAAGTTTATGGCTATCCCGAGAGCCTCGTATACCATCTTGTGCCTTTTATATTTTGGAAGACCCCCATGGCTAAAATGGATGTTGCCTGCATAGACAGCCATCTTGTTTAGTATGAGGGTCCTGATGGTGTTCTGCTTAGATAGACCATGTAATAAATTGGGTCCAGTAAGGACTTGTGAACCACCAAAACCTGTCAAAAACTTTGGTTGACCATGGATATGAGTAATCTGGCCTGGTGCCTAAGGGCCCATTGTCCCTCATTCTGAAGGTATACATTGTATCTGTTAGTCCTATATCAGGCTGGGAGGCAGCTTGCTGCAACAGAAACCTCCCTTCTCTAGATTATACAAATTAACTCCACTCCTGTAGTTTTTGGGCCACAGCCCCATGCCAAATGGGAGAGGGAAATTAGGAAAATGCCCAAAAAGGGTTTCCCTATGTTGTGATACATCTCCAATATCTATAGACTATACGTAACCCTTCATGCCATGATCTCCAGCGCTCAGGGACAGGAATATATCATAAGATACATCTGATACCTGGTTATTTTAACCGGAGATCCCCTTTAACTATGTCTTCATATCTCAGTAAATATTAAGGTCTGAGTAGCAGAATTTTTTTTTTTTTTTTACAAATATTAAGTTATGGATTTGTCTGTAACTGTGGGCTATATACAAATATTAATAAGAAAGTAATATGAATGGGAGTCAGCAGGGACGTTGTACAATTCTGAAGACCGTATACAGGCCATAGGCAACAAATTATCTCTTAATACAACTCCTATCCTACTGATTGACATAGCGGAGGATACAGTCAGCATGGTGATTGGGATTTTTTTTTTTCCCTTCCCATTACGGGTTAAATAGTCTATCAAAAACAGTGACCGTAAAAAATAAATTTTTCAAAAAATTCTATTTTTTTTTTTTTTTTTTAAATTTCTATTTGACCTTTGTCCCTTTTTCCCCCCCCCTTTCATTTGCCATTTTTGACAAAAAAGATACTCGGGGGTTAAAACTAATTTTAAATCGAAGTCTATACTTTTCTTTCTAAGAACTACTTTTCCCACCCAAAAATATCCTCCCGTTCGCTTTTTCGGCTCGCTAGGCCCGAGACGCCCTCTGTCAACCTCTCGTGAGCGTGTATATATATAAAATAAACATTGGGATGATTACAGGTTGGCGTTGATGTCTATAGAGCCGTCTGTTTTGGGATATTTTTGGATTTAAATTTTTTGGAAATTACAAATTTATTATTATTTATTTTTTTTAAGGGTTTTTGAATTTTTTTTCCCCGTTTTATGGAGCGATTCCTGCTGTAGGCCAGGTTTAACCTACTTTTTTTTTTTTTGTTTACCGCTTGCTTTTCACATGGTAGTCAGTTTTAGAATAACACAGTAACTGTTATTGCTGCCGGCTTGATGAGCTGTGAATTCTAATGAATTTCTCTGTGCTATAATGGGATTACAATTAGCGCATGGATTAAACTGTGCCATGAAAATCACCAACACTGAGTATTACCAGTTGGGAGAGTGGTGACAACAATGTCCTGTGTGTCTCCGAGAGAAAGCCGCCAAACCCATGTCTGGCTTCCATTGTTTAGGACATAGACTTGGGTATAGAAGTGTCTAGATTTTTTTTTATTTTTTATTGGAATACTGGGGTATTATTTTTGAATGTTTTTGAAAATTAAAATTTTTTGCTTTGTGAAATTTTTTGAATTTTTTTTTTTTTTCTTCTCCCTTGTATTTTCAAAACAACTCCCAGGGAAGGAAAGGGTTACATAAAAGAAGTAATTCTGTGAATGAGCAGTTAATTAATTCAATCTGAAAGTGTTGCTGTGAGATATAAGTGGCTTGAATTCTGGCACCGTTCCACGCAGTGTAGCCAGGAATATCACACACCCTTTTTAAAGCCTGTGGTGATTTCTTATTATGGACGTTCTCAATAATTTACCTGACATGATCTGTGTGGATCTACCTGCGGACTGCACAGTCTTCCCCCCTAGCAGGGGGGCTGAAATAATTATCAAATGCCTCGTTGCAAGAGAACGGAGTCTGACATGGAGAATTCAATAAATTTTGAGATGAATGCCAATGGGCATCCAAAAATAATCTTAAAATTAAATCTAAATGTTTTTGGGTTTTATGTGTAATCCAAAAATTCTGCCATCGGGGAGTCCCAGTTTTTGGGAGGTTCTTAGATGGACCCCACATTTAGAGCCCCTCCGTTTATAGGAGTAGCTCCTTTACAGGGATGACCCCCTTGGGGGGAGGAAATGATTATTATCGACCTTTGCAATTTTTTAATTTTATTTTTGTATACGGCTATGACACCTTATTAAAGTGGTCCCAACATTTGAGAATTTTTCTTCTCAACATGGAGTGAATCTATCTTACCATGGACATAAGATCCATTTTGATGTGCTCCTAGATATTGTCCATCAGACTACTTCCAATAGGTCAACAGGCCCAAAAAGATAATTTTAGGATATTTTTGTGGCTTTGAGGTGGATTTCTCTGGGTCTGTTCACTCTTCTTGTCTGTGTCCTGGACCTATATGACACTCGACGATGTTGCGTTAAGAATAACGTTGAACCTAGTGCCCTTCTGCAGACTTCTTCATCTGCGCTTCCCAACGTCAACATTATCAGTGGGTAACCTTTATCTATTGTTAGAAGACCACAAGGACACGAGTCTTCTGTTATTTTGGTCACTTTTTTTGGCTCAGCATTTTTTGGTTCACTTGCACACTCTTCTTTGTCCGTGATTGTTTGACAAGGCCGACTTTCAAGAAGAGTCATTGTTTTTAGGTTTTCCCATAAAAAAATATCCTGCCCTAAATAATCTTGGCTTAAAGTTGGTGGTCCATAGAGACTTGATGATGTCTTTATCGTTAGGATTGGCAATTCATAGGACCTAAGAGATGTTCGGAGAATTCCTTCTTATTCTATGATTCTACAACAACAATCTTGTAGAATTTTTTTGTGGTCCCAAGTCTCATTCATGGAAGAACCTTAGTTCTGGGCTCCACCAATGGTCCCATCGTTGAGAAACCAATTCCCTGTTGACTTAGCTATGACATCACGGGGCATTACCTGCAAGGAACGTGGCTCGTATACAATGTAACAGCAGGTGGCCAAGACACTGCGAAGCCTGTAGACCACGTTATGGGATCCAGGTCACTCTCTAGCCCCAGGATATTATCAGGGCCACCCACACACATCTCTATCGATGTTACACGGTTCTAGTGACCACATTTTATGGCACTTGTCATAGAGTATCACTGTAATACATCTGTCATCGCATGTGTCTAGAATTCCTCCCATCGCATGTATCTTCTCCCCCCCCCCCCTCTTTCTTTCCCCAACTTTGCATGCAATCCTTGTATTTATTTTGCCATAAATTAAGGAATATAATCAATATTTAGAGCGGACAGATAGATTTATTCCATTTGCATAAACAGATTGAGTGGCTGTTTAGCCGATATTTCAGCATGTCAGGCTGTTTTATTGGACAAATTGATTTATGACTGAGGTAGAACGGATTGGAGGAGACTTGGTGCTGATAGGAAGGAGATTTAGAGGGACAGAGGAGAGAAGGCGGTGGAGAAGGAAGGGGTCAGGGGGAGACTTGCTCCTTCCAAGATATGTTCTTTACTATGTGAGGCTGAAATGTTTCCAACCTTCTCGTACGTTTGCAAACTTTTCTTTTTGGGTTCATCATCGTTCATTCTGTATTAGAAGGAACGTACAAGTCATGGCCATGTCTTCGCTGCTTTCTGATGACCATGGATGGAGTTGTTTTTGACCGGTTACAGCTCAAGAGACCAATGTTGGATTTCTTTGGTGTCTCATCTCTACTTAAAAAGACCCAAAAATTCCTGTACTCTCCATGAACTTCTCGGCTTGGCTTGTAGGCTTTCAGCAAAACTTGGTTTAGGGCATATTCCTTGGTAGTCCAGGCTCACTTCCAAGGAGATACAACTTATTCTCGAAAGCTTTTGGCCAATTTCCTCGAACTTTGTGAAATTTTATGAGACTTCTACAGACAGGGGAGATTCCTGACTGCTTATTTTGACAGGTTATCCCTATTTTTGACAAGTTAATCCTTTCCAAGGTGCAAAATTTTACGTCCAAAGTTCCTGACACCAATAGATTTTTTTTTGGTCATGGCTCTCTTCTATAAATCAAATGGTCTTGTTCTAAGAGTCTTGACAACAACTCCCATACTCTGGGTGAACTGTTCAGTTTGGCTTGTTCAGGGTCTTGGTAGAAGAGCCTGAGGAAGATCTTGACTTATTTTTGAAAGCTTTTGGTCAAAGAACATGACGTGGCTGCCATCATGAGATGCGTCTATGGAAGGTGTAAAGGCTTTACTTTTTGATAGGTTGACCCTAAAATTTCACACCTTCAAAAATTTCTAATACCTGTCATGAACACCCATGCTGATTTTTTTTTTTTTTTGGATGAGGTTCTCTATGTCTAATGGTCTTCATGTAATTTAAAAAGATACAAAAACTCTTCTGTTCTCTTCTGTTACTTTGTTCGGGGAATATTTTTGGAAAACCAACCTCATTTCCAAGGAAAATCTTGATTTCTTTTTGAAAACTTGTGGCCCATGTTCCCAAAAACAGGACATGGAAAGGGTAAAGGCAAGGAGCTACCTGACACTATTTATTGGGCAGGTTCGCAACACCCCATGAGGAAATCTTCTGCTAATCCTCTGGTGCCCTTAGACTTAGTGACGTGGAAATGGCAATGGAACGATTTGTCCGTTTTTGATGGCCCAGAAATGGACACGGTTATGTGAATCTAGCCTTAGCTGTTACGTTGATGCCAGGACAGTGGTGGAGAATTTTAGAATGGAAGGTCTCACTTTATAGCCCCTATAACCCGACCTAGAATATTCTATAAGAAGGGTTCCTCCATCTTGTGAGGGACTGGACTGTTTTTGTTGACCTCCGGCTTGCGGCTCTGTCAGTCTGGACCCCCACCTCACAAGCGATGGCTCATCCACTTTAATTAAAGAAAGTAGCGAATGAAACGCAACACAAAGCCCGGCTTGTAACGAAAGCCCTTGTAACGTAACACGTGGGCCCTGAGATCACCGCTTGTCCAGTACATGTATGACTATGCATGTACGTTACATGATACTGGGTAAGAATATACCGCATCATCAGAGCTAAACGAATACTTGGCTAGAGGTGCCTTAGGCCTCATGAATAAATGAGTGTATGCAGCTTTCCTGTTCAGGCCCCTCATGTAATCTAATTTTTGCTACAAAACCGGTTACCATGGGCTTTTGTCTGGATTTGTCCTAGCCTTGAACCTTTACAGATGTCTAGGAGGGTTACTTAAAGGGCGAGTCTAGACGCTAGTGATATTCAGAAGAATGGTCCGGCAAATGTTAATATGTCCAACGGCGAAACATCTGATTAAAATATTTTTTTACAAAATATTTCTTTCCTGATCTGAATGTCGCTCCCATCACGCCTCAGGACAGATTTCATAGTCTTTGAGTAGTGGGAGGAGCCGTCACTTCTACTCTTTGTCGCCATCTAGTGAGTAAAAGCTGTACGAGCAGGCCATCTGGGGAAATAAAACCAAAAACTATTGTGATATGTAGAAGATTCTTATGAAATACCGTGACGCTGCCCCCTATGGATCGGCCATGTAGTTGTGCGTGTCTGAGGAATGTCGGCCACCATTATGTGCAGGTGCCGGGAAGCCGATCGCGTGATCAGATGTTTATTGTGTTATCTCAATGGTGAAGGAAGATCTCATTGTGATTTATTGTAGGGGACGCTTTGATTTTTGTTTTTGGTTTCTTGCTTGAGGAACAAAGGAATGAAGTTTGAAGCAAAAATGAAGAAAAACCAGATTGTGGTTTTTGGGAGAAAGTTGAGCGCTCTTCAGTGGCGACCTAATCTCTGACGGAGATGGAAAATAAGATAATAATACGATCTAATTTGAGTATCGATTTCTAGAATTTAAAAACAATTGATAAAAACCAACTTTTTTTTAGGTTTTTTTGGGAGGAGGGGAAGTTTTTTTTATATTTACAATGATCACTTTTTGTAGTTGCAACATATGAATGTAAATAAATATATAAAATCTATAAAAATTTTTTTACTTCTAATTGTAGATTTTTTAAAAAAATTCTATTTTCTATACATAATTATGGGGCGGCCATCTTGCCTGAGCTTCTGCTCTGCTTTAACAGCATTTAGTGATCTGCTTTACGGCATAGTCATGGCCATAGGTAGTAATAGAGTAGAGCTGGCGCAATGAGGTCTATGGAGCGTGCATGGAGGGGGAGGAGATAAGCTGTGACATCATCTATTATCAGTAGTGATGTAATGATGGGTTATCTATAGAGGTGTTATCTTCTATTGTAATACGGTCTGTGATGTAAAGGAGTTGACTGCTGCAAAGAAATTCCTTACAGAATTGGAAAGTGTCTCTAAAATTCTATATAGGTCAATTTCTGGTTACGACTTGGTAACATCAACATCCCAGAATACATTGCACCCTGATTGTGCCCCTGGTCTTAATGCACCAAAATGTAGCACAATATGACCATGAACGTTCACACATTGCTAGAGATATGTGGCAAGGACAACAGGAATCAATAGGCTTGTTGTGCCTCCGCTTGGCACTAACCATGTTGTTCTTGTCTCGGATCACAGCACAAGCACTTTTTTGGACAAAATCAAGTGGAACCCCCCCCCCCCCCCCCAAAACCGGAATGTGCATGAGCTGCAATACTAAGCATGACCACTATGCAATGTATGGCGCTGTTCTTGGTAAGCTTGTATAAATGCTGCAGAAATAGCTGATCAGAGGGGGTGTCGGGTATCAGCGCACCCTATCAGATATTGATGACCTATAGGCCATCAATGTTTTAGTCTGAGAAAACCCCTTATACGGATCGACTTGCCCAGTTGTCATTGGGTTTGTCATCATTGTACACCACCACAGAGGATGCCGGCGCCATACAAGCCTACGGCCCCCCCGTCTATCCATCATGGACCGTTGACGTGAAGGTGCGCTGCTGTATTACAGAAACTTCCTTTCACCGATCCTCAGCCCGCGCCTTGCCAGCCGTCTTCTGACTAATACTCCTTGTTCAGCACACAGTGCGGCCGCTCCAAGCATCGAGTTTCTATGCCACGTTTTCACCGAGCCAACTTGCGGCCTGGCGCTGCCAGCTTCTGCTTCTTGGTGCCTTCCTGACCCGTCGCTTTCTTTTTTTTGACTCTACAGCCTTGTTCACATTAACCGTGAAGGGCAAAAATTATCCGTCAGCCCCTCGGGGAGATGGATTTGTGAAGCAGAGAGTGTTACCAACTGATTTAAGCTCGCAATTCCCGGCTCAAACAGCCCTTTAAATGATTAAATAGCATTGCAAAAAAGTGTTATCTGTAGTGATGAGCGCGCCGCGCCGTTTATTACGCCTAATGGATTGCGCTTTTTTTTCATTTATTTATTCTTTGATTGTAATATTTGTTGTGGAACACATGCAATCAAATGTGCCCCTGCCCTTTCTTCCTCTCCTCCCCTCCCTTCTTAAAGGGACACTGCGCCTATAATCGGTGATGGAAGACGAGCTGCTGCCTGTTACAGGAATTGCAAATAAACATTGTTGCATTCTTCCAAAAACGGCGCCACATGGATTTGCAGGTCGCGACTGGTATTGCAGCTTCGATGGATATCGATATGTGGACAATGGCGGGGTTGCATTTCTAATTCCTTGCAAGCCTTATGAATAGTGAACATGAGAGCTGGGATTTGGCTGATAACAGGGAACAGTAGAACATCTATTCTGCCTACGTGGATATTATTGCCATTTGATCATACCAGCACACCCCCCCCCCCCAAGCATCTCACTGTCACATGGACCCCAATACCATAGTGGTCACCAACCTCCTGGCCTGCAGCTGTCAGCAGACAAGGGCTACGTGGTGACCATAAGGCGGTGTTCATTTGGATTTGGATGCAGAGTTTGCAAAACAGTGCCAGTGTATTTTTCAGTGCACCGGCATCCAGTCGCAGCAGTCCGCTCCGGATTAGGCCCAAATGAAAGGGCCTAGCTGGGAGGGAGTGTTGCGCTGCAGCAGAGTCCGCCGTGGAATCCGTGGAAAGAAAGGGCGGAAAAAAGAAGTGAACGGCTCCCGTTGAAGTCAAGGGGGAGTTTGGGGGGGATTTTTTTATTTATTTTTTTTGGTCCTGGACTGGCTTAGCGTCACCGTCACCGAGCGAGGGATTGGGGCGGCCCTGTGGATGCAGCGCTGCTCCAGCGGCCGCCCCTCACGCTTAGTAGAGAGCAGGTCCTCTCCCTGCCTGCTCTCTGCCTGCTAATGGTGCCCGCTCCGCCCCCTCTTCACGGCTCCGCCCCCTCCGCGGGGGAAGGGGGGGTTTTCTGACGTCCGCCTCAGGTGGCACAAAGACTAGGTTCTCCCCTGTTTATGACGCTAGGGTCCCTGCCTCCCTACCATTACTACTGTCCTACTACTACTCCTAAACATCCTATAAGGCCCTGGAAATATGGCCGCCTGTATTTCACCGTATCGTATACAGCCATCTAAGGGGATCAAACAAACACGACCCTTTTCGTGCTATGTCCTGAGGTGCAAAATCTTTCACCATGATTGGCGCAATTGTGACCTTTGCTAATGGACCCTCCATCTGCCTTTGGGCCCCGTCAGATGTGCTATTACCGCCACTGCATGCTCTACCATCTACACTAGTTATGGATATTTAGCGCGGTGTCCCTTTAAGAGCCTGTCTTAGGCCCTTGAGCTGGTGGCGGCCAGGGTTAACAGCGTAGGTGACTCATGGTGAGGTTAGGGAATCTCCGGCTGACGGGACAGTCAGGAATGTGCGTTACATCACAGCTCATTCATTCATTAGTATGTAGGATCAGTGCGAGTCTGGAGCAGCGCCGGCCGCCATTGGCCCAGTCACTTCCAATAGTTTTACTTCATTTTTTTTGTCTTTCTTATTATCCATTGCCAAAAATGACAGGATTTCGGTAATGAGCAGGAAGTCTGACCAAACAGGTACCTGGAGATTTAGGGAGATGGTCTATGTCGCCCATAGAAATCGACTTGAGGCCTAGTATTTAAAATGAAAGCCGGGCTATGATCGCCCATGAAAGCCTCAGAGCTGTAACCATGGCATCCAGGTAGAAAGGCTGTATCCCACAGGGGTGCCCCCTACCTAAATATAATGGGGACGGCCATATTGGGGCTCCTGTCACTCGCCATGTTACTCCTTTACTAATGTACGTGATTAGAGTCGCCTTATCGCCAAGGGGATATTGAGATCACAACGTTTTTAGTGTGTTGCAACCCCCTGACCCGCACACATCTATGGTCATGTGACAGAAGGGATTCCTAAAATCGCCATGTCCTACCCGAGCTCTGTTTACATCCATTACATGGACCCTTAGGCCTCCATTTTAAAGACCCTAAAACTTGAGGGTACCAACATGGACCTCTCTCTGCTTGGAAAATCCTAAGCCAACCATTGTTCGACAAAAGGATCGGGAAGTCCAAAGACGTCATCCTATGGCCCACGTCACTTCCATTTGTGCAGTCTATTGTTCTCTGCTGTCAGCCATTTGCCTGGCATCAATAAGGGGAACGCCATAGTTCATTGTCCCTCCCAAATATCATAGGTAACGTGGGGGTGCTGACTGGGGTTGAGATTTCAGGATCGATTTTAAAATCTGATTTCCAGCCGATCACAATCGCAATCGTGAAATTTGCTCGATCGCCAATCGGGATCCGATCTTTCCTGATCATGATCGTTCAACCCTAATTGTATATTATATATATACTGTAAGGTTGAGCCGATCTTGAGATTTCCAAATCTGATTTCCGATCATTTTCCAGCCGATCCCGATCGCAGTCGTGAAATTTGCCCGATCGCCGATCACGATCCGATCTTTCCCGATCGCTCAACCCTAGTGCTGGCATTAGAATAATCCTACACAGCTATTTTGGCCCCAGGCCACCCTGTTACTCCCTTATAGAGATTCGTTGTGGCTCCGAGGGCGATGCGACTTCTACTCACAATTATATTGAGCCCTACTGTCTACATACTTATCCTCCGTTTCATCGACGGTGGCGCCTCATAGGTTAAATTCCTCTATTCAGGGGTGGCAGCCAACAGATGGTTAATGGATCAGCGATTTAATAATAGCAGGGTTCCTTTTTTTTTTTTTTTTTGGGATCGGCCATCCCCAGTGGATGCGACACACCCGCTCGCAGCCCATTTTTAGTCTTATTTGTCTGTTTCTGAGATTTTTCTCCCTATTATGGGTACAAATATGGACAGCTCCGTACCACCGCCATTCCCATGTAAGTGCGCTAGGAAAACCTTACAAAGCAGGTAGTGCAATAGGAAGAGGATGGGAATCTGGTATTGATGTCCTGGATGTGATAGGGTTAACCCTCCCTGCAGAGGACACGTACATTAGAGGTGGTGTATGCGGATGTAGCAGTGCCGATGTAGCGTCTAGTCTCTAGAGCGGAGCTGTTTGTGCGTTTTCAGTGCATTCGTTTATTCTGCAGTCCTGTGCAAGCCCTGGGATAGCGGCGTGGCAAACTCTGCTCTGCTGCACCTGGCGCGCTCCGCTCTTCTGAGCCTTTGATGCTCGCTTAAGTGTCTAGAAATGTCTCCTGTTTCTATGTCATTCACTGAATGTAAATTCTGAGGTCACTATACGTACCTGCAGTCCTATGTAAACCTGCGCGAAATACAGTTGTCATACGCTAAGCGTACCCCACCTCGAAACCGTATCTAGATTGAATGTGATTTATTTAGGTTTTGCTTGCTTCATGGGACCCCTAAATGTATGGCTTGTCAATTCTCAGCTTGCTGTCAGTGAATGGGAATATTCATCGATCGGATCATATTAGCGCTGCCCCCTACAACAGAGAGATCCGATACATTGTAACAAGATCTGCACCTGTGTTTGGACAGGTAGAATGGTTCCATTCAGTGACAGCAAGCAGAGGTCTTCAATCTGTGAGGATTTGGGCCATGAAGGAAATTTGCAGAATACGATGATTCAGAGCTGAGCTGCAGTACCAAGCACAGCCATTGCACATGGGTGGCGCTCAAAATGTTCTCTACAACCCTCAGTGTTGTAATGTGAAGGGGTGCAGAGGGTGCGTTAGGGGGCCCTTAAGGTATCTCTCTACACTGCTTTTGCACTGGCGCTCAGGGGCTTCATGTTTCGCCTCTGCGATGCCGTCGGCTGTCGGTGCTGCCGCTCTCCGGGCCGTCCTCTCCACGCCTTGGTCTAATTTATCACCGTTTATATAAACCATTATATTGTAACCGCTGGATCTTCTGATTACGTTTCTGGCCAAAGCCACTTGCGCAGGGGAACAGGTCGTGTGAAGGGGCAGCGAGATGTGTTGTGCATGTGTGTGAACGTTGCAGACCGAGCCTGGGAACCTGGAACGCTGGTCCGGGCTGAGCGACTGCACCTCTGGGACTAGTCCTTTAAGAGGCGGAGGGGGTGTGGGATCCTAAGTCGCAGCTTCGTTCTCAGGAACCCGCAGACGGCCCCAGTTCTGGTTCCTTCAGCGCTTCTCCTACGGTCTCGAGGCTTCTCCCTCTCACTTTCTAAACAAAAGCAAATGTTGTCGTGTCTGTTTCCCATCCTGCTCTGTGCCAGCAACGTCTCTGGTGTGGCATTAGGGGGCGCCCCCCGTCACCCGGTCTCCATATGTACTCAAGTCCGGTCCATATGTGTCCTCTTGACCTCTCGTACCATACGTGTGTCCTGTGTTCCACTATAGAAGTTGGCGTGGGTCAGAAAGGGGGCGGGTCCCTCCATAAAATAAGAGGGGGCGGGTGTATTATTATTAAACATGTGTGGGAAATATGGCTCCGTGCGTCTCCCAGATTGTTCTGCTCATGTTCCTGCCAGAGAGGCGAATGTCATTGGTTGAGCGCACATCTCAGCTGAATAGAAGGGTGTGGGGGTTAGACCCGGGTTAAAGGGCGTTTCCCCTTTAAATAACCAAAAAAAAAAAAAAAAAAATCAAAAAAATTTCCACTATAAATGTAAATTCTTGAGTCCCCCCTCTTTGTTATGATGGCTGAAGTTGCTACCCAGCTTTCCCAGATTCCTGAGTGATGCATTCCCTTCAATCGTTACATAGCACATGTGACAATCGTTGGGTGCGTCATATCGGTTGCAACCCAGCTTTCTACAGATTCATGGCTGCTTTTACTTAAAGGGATTGTCACCTGAACCCGACATCTCAACCTAGCCCCATAGATAGATCGGATAAGGTCTCCTGAATCCAACAGTGTTTCCCCCGTGTAATTCGGTGACTCCATTGCCGAGATATCGCAGTTTTATCAATATGCAAATGAGCGCTTTGGCTGCCATTTTTTATTAAGAGATCATTTGCATATTGACAAAATGGAAATATCTCTGTAACGGAGGCAGCGATTCACACGGGGAAAACGCCATTTGATTCAGGAGACCCTAGCCTATCTATCTGTGGAAGTTGGTCCCTTGCGACAGACTCCCTTTAAAACAGCGTCACATCTTTCCATAGGTTGTATACGGTATTGCAGCTGGTCTAAAAGCGAATGGGGTTGAGCTGCAATAACATGTACAGTGCCAGACCCGTCCATAAGTTGTATTTGGAAACCGAAATGGCCCCAGTTGTCCCAGAAATACATACAATGAGTCCTTAAAGGGATATATTTTTTTTTTTCCAATTTTTTTTTAACCCTTGAAGAGGTTTCCAGGATCAAAAACATGGCTGCTTTCTTCTAAGGAGAGCCACCCCATTGAAATGAATAGGACTGAGGTGCAATACCAGGCACAACCTATGGGCAGGTGTGGTGCTGTTCAGAAGCGAGCAGCCATGCCATCCCCTACTGTCCATAGTAAAGTTGGTGTAGTCTTTCTCCAAGTCCTTGTGTCACTTTTGCTCGGTCGTAATTCTGTCAGCTGTTTGTATGCATGAGGCCAGGGCGCTGGGGTGTGTGCGTGTCCGTGTGGCAGGCTGTCACTAGAAGGACTGTTTGTGTGTAAGACACTAGAAGTGTTCAGTTTTGTGAGTGCGCAGTGCGGTCAGGCACCGTGCCCAGGCAGATAAGCATCATATGAAAACAGAACAGGCCATGACACCAGTTGTAGACAGTGCTGAAACCCAAGTGGGAAGGAGGGGGCCGGGGCCAGTGTCAATGTATTCACAGAATCTGGAGAGACGCGGACTGGAATTCGTCCTGGATGTCGGAGAACTTCCATGGTCCAGGACTTTTCTAAAGATTTGATTAAGGAATTCCAAATATGCCAAATATTATACCCTATTCACAAAACAGAAGGGATGGAGGGGTCAAAATCCCAATTATATCCCAATTCCGGACTACTAAGGCGTAGTCCAGAATGACAAAAATATAGCTTTGTAATGTGCCCCATTTGTCCACAGGTCATAAACGGTATTGCAGCTCAGCCCTGTACACGTCATTGGCGTTAGATCGCAATACCAGGCTCAAATCATTGTTTTTGGATGAAAGCTGCCATGTTTTTCTCTTCATGGACAATCCCTTTAAGCAATAAAAAAGAGTGACAACCAATATGGCTACCATATCCCCATAGCCCGATAAGGCTTTGTATGTCACATCTGTCTCTCAACTGTTCCGTTTTACATACAACTCAGAGGGGATAAATATGTCCCGAATCGGGTGTTCCTGCACAGAACAGGGGTGGGGACTGTGAGGCCCATAAGACCGGGCCCAGATCAGGGAAATCTTTCCTATGGGATAAATCAGGAAATCAAGGCTGACAACAGGAATGGGGGGTCCTGCTAAGGAACATTGAGTAACTATAAGGTCTTGGAGAACCACATGACTGATATGTGTCCTCCACGTCTGGTCTTGCAAAATCTTCCAAACAAGTGGCGGACTATCACATGACAGATTTAAAGGAATTTTACTATCTAACCAGTGACGGACAAGGCCTCTTACACACGCCGTCAAAATCTTGTATCCTCTCCACATCTGTTCTCCGAAGGAGTTGTGTTTGTGTCTACTCCACACATTGATACCAGCTGGGTTGTCGGTCCAGACAGTTTGCCAATCTACACGCCCCTGGGATATACGTGGCTGGAGCTCTCTGTACCTTTTACAACACAGATCCTATATTGGGCTAAAACTTTTATTATTGATGTGAATTTTTTTTTTTTTTTTAGGAATCCCGTTTGGATTGTAGGTAGACCCCTCAGAGAGGACTAAGATCTCAGATGAGGTTTTGGTCTCCAGTATAGTAAGTGCAGGGCCCCCAAAGCTTCCGATTACTGTAGGATCTGGTCCATTCTTGCTGTCTTGCAAACTTGGGTACTGAGACTTGGTTGTCTCGGAACACTTTTGGATCCTTCTCATTTTGACTTCTTGGAGCCATTTGTTGGCTGTTGGACCTGGAAATGTACGTTTGATATAGAGCGTTACCTCCAGATCTTGAGGGAAATTCTATGTGACCATCTTCTGACCCCGGGACGGAGTAGTACATCTTCCCACTTGTGTCATACACTTAGCAGTGTGGTCAACACCCGACATGTGGTCAACCGTTAGTTGTCATTCATTTTGTGGGCACGATATCGCAATGTTCTAATCAATGGTTGCCCCTTCCTCCCCCCGTCCTAGATGTTTATCTAGATGGTGTAGTCCTATCATGTTATGCTGCTTGTGACTAAAGATACTTGATGGAAAATCTGATTCTCAATCCATCCTAGAAGTGGTAATCGCTTCTGTCAGTTTTCACACCTGTTACGCCCTAGGTGATATCTGACTGTGCCAGGTAGTGTCATGACTGGATTTGGTCTTTTGGGCTTCGATCCCTGAGCTCCTTGAAGTGGAAATATCCTTAACTTAACTCCTGAACTTTTGCTGGAACAGCTAATTTTGTGTTTCTTCAGACCAATCTTCTCCTCCAAAAAGCATGCGAGATACTTCTACAGCTTGGCCAACTTGCCACTTTATGGCCACGTTATTGAAGTTACTCCTAATGTGTACCAGATGGTAGCCCAATATTCCCCCTCCATCATCTACCTAATTTCCTATGCCAAAACTACCATTCTTTGTTGGTAGGTTGTTGACCATTCTACAAATTTGGGCTAATAGAGAAGGACCCTCCTAGAGGAAGATGTGGGCCACATCTGAAATGGTTCCATTGGAAATAATGGACGTCCAGTCCTTGACTGCCAAACAATCTCAACAGAGTTTGTCCATAACAAAAACTCCACCCGAGATCTCTTGGATTGGAATTCTGTATCATATCTTCCAAAATTCTCTAAGGGGGGTGCGTATTACTAGGAACGTTGAAAAATTGCTGAAACAGAATCTATATCACACCCCACTGGGGTAAGAGGAACGATTGTGACCTCTATAACCACTATGACACAAAAAGTTTCTCTACCGAGTTGAGACATCTGCATCCTCCATCCTCGTAGATGAGACATCTGCCCTTCACCAGTTTCGTTGGTGACCCTTCGTCCATTGGTGACTAAAATCCAAAAATTTTAAATTTGTAATCTTTTTGCTGCTTCAACATTTGATTCCTAGATCCTAAAGGGGTGAAAAGCCACATTTCCTTCGATGTTTAGATATTTTGTTGTCAAATATATGTCTGAAGAAGCCACCCCACCTAGTTGGTCCCACAAGGGTTGTCCTCCAAGATCTTGGATGATGAATAGGTCTAGTTGTCTGATCTAGAAATATGGGAATTTTTTTCATGGATCTTGAGAAAGACTCCTTATGAGATCTGCTTTGGAGACCAGAGGTGAAACTTGTAGCTATTGGGCTTGGACTATTGAATGGCCTCTGGTGGCCGATATTGGTTGTCACTCCTACTTCCCAAAAACACAACACCCTAGATATTTTATCTATCCGACCGACCCTATGAAACAGTGGACAGCATTGAAAGGGTTACGTAGGAAAAGAGACGACACCCCCCCCCCCCCTTCCCTAAAACCACACTTGGGACACTCATTTCCAAAGCATCTAGGAGGGAGCAGTTTGGCAGCGTGGGACGACCCCCTCCGACAATTTCCCTCCCATCACCAACAGCACGGACCTGTTTTCTATCAGAGGCAAATTACTTTGTGTGTTTTCCCTTTTTTTTTTTTCTCGTGCTCCTACGTTTAGAAACACATGCGGCGCAGAGGAAGGAGGGGGGTTAAAAAAAAAAAAATTTCAATTGTAGACTGCATATTGGATAACCCCTTTGCTGCCAAGAACAGCCATAAAAGCAGTTAAATAATATGGGACACATCAGATTGCGATGCTCCCATCTGGACACGGTAGGGTTACTGTATCCGTGTTTCCAGGACTCTTATCCCAGGAGAGATCCCCGCCATATGATCTCACAATAAAAGTTTTCTTTTTTACGATCCGTGTAACTGTTTCCCTTGCTATTTTCTCCTGTGAACGGCTGCTGTTGGGTTGGCAGGTCCTGTTTCTCCCTCCGCTTCCTCATCGTCAAGCTATTTATTGGACCCTTATGGGGTATGTGATAAAACAGTACAGAGCGATCGTTATTACGACAGTCCCTACTAATCTTCACGATCATGTTCTTCTGGGGTAAGTCAACGGGTCTGGGGGTTTCTTAGGTTGTGTCTTCATTTTTGCTGGGTAGATGTGTATGTTGTTCTTCGTATGATTGGGTTGACACCACCGGTGGGATTGTTTTGGGACAATTACCCATGTAGGATGGCACGTGCTCACTGGTTAAGAATGGTTGGACGTCTATACGGCCAACGATATTGGTGATATCCACCGCATGCTTTTGGTGATCTCGCCGAAAATGGTTTTCCCATAGGTACCCCAATATTTCAAAAATTTCCAATTTATTTTTTTTTAATATTGGGGTCACTAATGCAAATTGGACTGGCACTTTTTCCAATAGTCTATGCCCTGTACCCCACATAACTGGCCAGACCCCATCACTTTTTAACGAAAGTAGACATTGCCGAAAAAGAGACTTCGTTTGGTCACAAGGACTCAATTTCCTGCCATGCTCATGCCAACTTTTGGAATGCAACGTATCGACACATGTGCCCAGTTTATGTTCAGATTCATTGCAGATGACCATCAGTGAATGGAAATCCCCCGTCAAGTACCGTGGGTGTGAGCCAGGGTGTGGTTTAGGATGTGGCTCTCGTTCTGCCTTTTCCTCCAGTTCTGTTGGGAACATTTTTGGAAGGGCAGGCAAGCCGATAGTTTGAGAATATTGCGCTGCTCCCTTAGGTCAGAGTTGAACGTGGTCCATCTCTTCTTCTAACAGCTGTGTGTGAACTGGCACCGCATGGATACAACTGGGAACAATATGACAAGTATTTAAAAATAGGGCTTGGAAGAACTGGCTCGGGTTCATGCTAAAGTTGTTCTTTTGGGTTTTTACGGTTCACGGGAATCAGGGTGGGAATGTGGTGGAAGCTTCTTCTTCGTAACAACTGTAGAACATCTGGGCTTTCCATTGGCGCCCCTACAGAATCGAGTAGTAGGTTGGCAACTGGTGACTCGTCAGCTAATACGGCCCTATCATACTCGCAGGTAGATCATGCTGGAGCTTGTGGTCCGTTGGCTGCTTAAGCCTAGCCTTGGAGGTCTTGGCTGAGGGCTATGTGTGTGTGTACGAGGCGTAATCTGGAAAGACACTTCTGACATCTCGCGGGGAATTTCACATCTGGAAATCACTCCCTGTCAGGTGACAGAAGCAGCTGGAGGAAGATGGTGGGGGGGTGAGAGTCTTATGAGGCTTGGTAGAAGATGTGAGATTTTAACAGTGCCCCGAAGGCTGGGAGGGAAGGGAATTGATCATCCAATGATACAGTACACACCCTGTACACTGCTCGGCTATTGCACATGACTTCCATTAATTACTCTGTTTCTTCTTTCCAACTTCTGGATTACGCTTCGGTTACGAGTTGTGTTTTTTTTTATATTCTTCTCCTTTAATTTTAATCCCATAATAGTAAAAATGTTAAGTCAATAAAATTCTTATGAAACCATGACGGCTCTGCGTAAGGTCATATTGTAGCTACAATGCAAAACGTACCGTGGTGAAGCTATGGTGGTTGGATTCACAAATGGAAACGAGTGACCAAATGGACCAAATTTTTATAGAAGGACCTAGGACACCCATAACCGATCCAAAATCAAAAACAGAGACCTGAAATTCTCAGTCTTCCTTCTTATGACCATGACGTGAACTGTGGATATTGTAATTGAGAATTGGGTCAACCGGGAAGGTCACCTCCCCCTGACTTCTCTTCCTTCTTTTTATGGTTGAGAATTACTCATCTCCGGCACACAACTAGAGATTACTTGGGAGTGGGGATTTTTCAGGATCCCAAAGGAACTTCTTTTCAGTTGCAATAGTAAAAAAAATAAAATACACGTTCCTGGGCCTAAAAACAAATATTTATAGGGTATATTTTTAATCTGATTGGAACCGGTCTTGGCAGCCATATCGGTGTTACATAACCACATCCTGATGTTTTCCTTCACTTTGTATGGAACAAACAAGTAAGAGATTAGATGTTGCCTGACCACCATTGAATCATCTAGTTGCCCCTCTAGGGGACAACTTTGCCGCGCTTTTTTGACTAATCTCTTATAAAAACGTCCAAAAATTATTTTTAGAATTATTATTTTTTTCTTTCTGGGATGATGTCTTCTCAATGAGACCATTCTACACATAAGCTAGGTCTAGATTTTCTCGAAAGATGTGGTCCTTTGGAGAGGTTTCAACCACCTTGTTGTAGATCGGGCCTAGATGACTACTTTCACAGCACCACTTTCTCAAATTCCAATGTTATATGGCAATCGTCGTAGAGAACGGTTGCCATTGATTGACTTATGAGAACGTGTCTAGTTCCCATGCTGCCATATAGGCTTCCAATTGGAATAGATCTCTACGTAGATGCAATCTTAGAGTCATCTATTGGGTTGATAAATCTCTATAGTACTCCAAAAGTCACCAAATTATCTTTTTGTTTTTCAGCTAGCACCGGTTTGATGGCGAACTCTTCCCCCTCCTTCATGGGCAGTTTTCTGAGTAGTAGCTTGGGCTCTGCAGCAGCGTCGGCCCACCCAGCCGGAGCATCCTCATCACCATCAGAAACCACCTACAGGGGACCCCACGGGGCCGGAGCCTCTCAGATCTGGTTTTCTCACTCCCATGAAGGTCAGTACTACCACGTTTGTGGTCATGTTGGTGGGTTGTAGTACTTTATGTATAGAGAACAATAGAACTTGTTGTTTAGGTTTCGTTCGGTATGGTTGGTTTGGAACCATGACTTTGTTCACGGTTCCTCACCTCAGTTTCCCTCCACCACCGGCCCTGATACATACGTATTCTCCTCCCCCCAAGAAAGAATTTTTAGTTGCCTCAAGTGTTCCATCATCAACTTATCTCATCTCACCTATTCTGTATGAAATTTCCACAACAAAGCCTGTCAAAACTTTAGTCTTGCACTCCCACTGCCCTCATCTTTTCCTCACCAGAACCTGCTTAGCGGCATTGTCTGCAGACACCTGCAGAACTGAGAACTGAGGCTAGATAACCCTTGACCCGTTGCGAGTGTTAGGAATGACTGTGCCCTCTTCATTGCATTAATCTTTACACTTTTAATCCTTTCCTTCTGAAAACCAGCTTAACATCATAAGGCCCAGAACTCGACCGATGGGTTGGTGTCGAGATCTCTCGGACAACGTGCAGGAGGACATCAATGATGTTGTGCTCCGTTGAAGGTCTAGAGTAGTGACCTTCACATCTTGCACTTGAGGGTCTAGAGTAGTACTGATGACCTTCATATCTTCTGCATGGATGACCCATGTGGTTGGGTTGACATTGGCCATGACATTGAATGTTTTTGTGACTTAACCTTAGAATCCATGTTCAATGATATTATCTAGGCCACCCAAAAATCTAAACCGTCCATCTGTTCTATAGGTTGAAACTTTATCATTACGAGCAAGTCCATGCATGCATGGGACGAGGGAGGGGGAATTGTCACTCGGCAGGTTTTTCAATCTCAACATTATATAGCGATGTGGTTATGGCCAAGTATTGGCCCTTGGGCCAAAACTGTTTTTAAGTTGTCATGCCATGTAATAGATCACCCATTAAGCAATGCCCTCACCCATAATGGACTTAAGATACTTATTTTAAGTTCAATAGTCGCCGAACAGGTGACTCCCCTGCCCGACAATGGGAAAAAAACTTCAAGACCTGTTATGTTGCTAGCCCTTGGGCACACAGATTATTTGCACCTATACCTTTCAGCATTGCGGGATAAGCTCCTCTTGAGTCATGCTTTGAGTGAACGAAGCACCCCTAAGGGACTCTCCTAGGAGACGGATGTTTTTGTCATTGAGATGTTGATGGTCCGTTTTGCTTTTGGGAGCAGGTGTAGTAAGACAAACTGCCTTAGCCGCAAGGTTCCTAGGGTGGAGCAGCCTGTATTTTAAGCTGGTTTGAGTATGTCAAGATATGTTGCGTTGACGCAGTGTTGGAAGATAATTTCGGGTTGCTACGTAGACCTATAGGTGGTAGGACTATTGGGTTGGTCACCATTACACTTTCGAACCATCTTCTCCCGGTAAGACTACACCATGATAGTCAAAATGTTCATTTTCACTGGAACTGATCCCAAAACTCATTTGACCCTTTGTAGACTAGCTTTGGGCCATTAAGTTGGAGATCTGCTCCTTTGCTGATATCCTGACAGATGATGAATATGGCAAGAACGTGGAGTTTGGCCTGTCCCATCTTTTTGTTCTCGGTTGTAACAAGCCACCAATTGTCTCTTGAAGGTATATGGCTTCTTTAATCACGACTGTACCATGGAGGTGTTTCCCATAGAAACAAAGGATTGGGCATGATAAAATCTAACATGCCCTCTCCTCCTTCCAATTTAAGAGGTTGCACTTTAGATAGATGGCCTATCAAGCTGAAATTGATGGGATCAGCCAGATTCTGTCCAATGTGTACAACCACCTTGTGTTGACCTGCTAACCTAGCTTATCAAGCTTATGAGTTGGTCCTTGACTGGTTAAACTGGCCATCTGTCTCGGCTCTCGTAAATAGACATGCTTGGCCCAACTCTGAATCAGGAGACACCTAGTGGTGGTTTATCTCCATCAGAACAAAAATTTCCAGCACGTTGAGCATTGGGATAAAGTCAGGAGACCATCATACTCAATAGATGTCCAGCCGAATGAGCGACATTAATCTAATGTGTGTGACCAGCTCTTCTCTGCTATGTACCAAGGTGTACAACCAGCATTGGCCACCTGTTAGCTTTTGGGGCAAAAAAGTTTGGCAAGAATTTTTTTTCTTCTCTCCTTCCACATACTTGGAGGTATAACATCCTATACAACTGGCAAACTTGTCCGGGCAATATAACCCCGTCATGTGTGTTAATGGACCAGGTGGATCCTTCCCATTTCTGTTTGACTTTTTTTCTTGGGGGGTTGGGAGGGTGTTTTGATTTTGGTTGGCATTGTGTAGAGGCTACTTGTGTTTTGACCCCTGGCTCATTGTGTTTGCCTCTTGTATCGGTCTTCTACTCGTTCTCTTTGTATGTTTCCTTGCACTGGTTGTTCTCTCTTCCTCTCTTTGGAAAATGAAGCCTGAAAAAGGGAGGGGAAGTTTGGACGGGGAGGGGGTGGTGGGGGGGGTGTAGTTCTGATGTGGAACAAGCCAGCTGGCATCTTTTCAGACTAGCAGCCGGGCATGATGCCAGGGCCCATCGCCAATACCACCTCCCGCTCTCACTTTCTTTAACTCTGCGTGTTTCTGTCTCTCTGTGACTGAACTAATTTGGGAGGAATCGGGGTGTGGCGAGAAGATGGCCTTGCCCTTAACCATTTGATTGCCTTTTTATACATGTGATATTCTACCAAGTCTGATATTGTCTGGGTTGGATAGGAAAGGGTTGATTCTATATGTGATGGCGCGTGGGGGGGGGGGGGCAGAAGGACGTGATGCGTTTCCAGTTGCAGACTCAAGGACTCGTAGCGTTTGAAGAGGCGGCATCACTCATTTTTCACTTTGGTCAAGTGACTTTATTGGTGCCACAAGCTAAAATCTTCAGTAGATGGGACCAGTCTGTGGCTTCCAAGCCGTGGTGGCACTACAAGATTCAGCACGCTCTTCCCCGAGCGAGCAGGAAAAGTTTGTCTGGCCTTAATTTAGTCTGTAAACCGCAAGCACTGGATGAAATTTTGTTGAAAGCAAACATTAAAGAGCCTAAAATACATGAAGGCCGGGGAAATCAATCTCTGTGACGGCAAAACTGGCGCAAATATGTAATTTAAGGATAAATGTGGCAGCGATTCCAAGCAGAAGAATCTGCCCCAAATATTGACCAATCCAACGCTCCACCAACTTTGTTTTTGCACAGTATTATGCCCACTGTATCATTTGGCCATAGTTGCCCCTATAAATGTCTTACACCAGAGCGGGACAAAGTTTTGTAGAGTCTGAGCTGGTGGGACCACACAAGAAGCCGGCGAGTCCCTTCTGTCTGGCTACCAAAAAGTTGTGAAACAAACCAGAAAAGTTACGGGATATCAGTCGGGGAACGGATTTCTGGAAACTTTGGGGAGAATTTATTAGGATTGGCATTTTCTACCAGATGTGCCTAAATGATTAAGATTCTCCGACCACCAGAAACTGGCCTCGATCTCGGGTGTAATTTGCACCAATTTTTTGGGCGTGAAGTATAGTAAATTTGTCAGTCCTCGGACTAATAGGAGTCGTGGAAGTTATAGAAATTGGGCCCTTGCAATTTTTTTAGACGGTCTCTCGTATCTTCAAAATCCCTGGTGGTCTCGGTTTAGTGAAAGGGTTAATTGGTGAGTTCCCTGTTGGTCAGTGGTAAATTCATGTTAATATTGGGGGCCTGACGATTGCCCAGCTGCCACCCCCAAATAGATCTTGACTTAGACTCTTCTCATGTTACATTGAGTTTACCAGGAATTATACAACACCCGTTTGGCGCCATTTTGGAAAATTTCTTCCACAAACCTGTAGAGAGTGTAGGTATATTGTATATTCACCCTTATGGTAATGAAGAGCCCTGTCCTGACCAATCCAGGCAACTTTAGTTGGTGGTAAGATGGTATCAGACTGGGTTTCGTTGGGTCCACCAGAGGTTGGGATTCTGAGAGCCTCCTCCATCTATGAAGACCATGTCCTTTGATCTGCGAGGTCTTTATAGGGAATTTAGAATGACCCTAGTGGCAAGTGAGTGACCCCAAAAGCAAGATATGTGGTTGCCCACTGCTGGATTAAAGAACATGAACACACTGGAGGAACATGTGGTACTCTGGTGGACCAGTCCAACCCTGGGAAGATCCTACATCAACTTTTTGCCTCAAAAGTTTGTCTAATTTTCCAAATCTTTGGTGGAAGCTTGGTAAGTCTTTTTAGACTTTCTATAGGGGTTACGGGATACCTGGTCTAGTTCTGACCCTGGGTCGCTTTGTCTCCTACCCCCGATCCCGTATTCACATGTAGTTACTTGTGCTATTGGGGTTGGTAGACTTTAGTAAAGTCTTAGAGAACCCCTTTAAGATACTTTTTTGAGTTAACGGCATAAGAACAAGTCTACTCTCCTGATCCTTGGCATCTGCACAGTGTTCACTGGTGGCAAAGTGGTAAGCCCCCCCCCATGACTCTCTCCTTCGTCATAACCTGCCCAGTAATGGAGAACATTGCCTTTTTATTTGGTAGGGTTGAGTGATTTGCTTTTGGGCTTCATATCCTGAAGCAGTTCCCTACTCCCACATCTTTCACACACCCTTCCCCAGCTCGCAGAGCAATACAACAGTGCTAACATCTGCTGCTTATCCCATCTCAGCAAGAGCTTCCTGCGCCCGGCCTTCCTCGCCACCAAGGGCTGCACAAGATTGGCAGAGATTACTTTTTTTTTTTCTTTTAACCCCGTATAGATCTGTTGCCAGCTGTACGATTAAAGGGCAGTGTTAAAGAACCTCTTTCACAATCTCCTATGCACGTGCCAGATTAGCGTTGCGGCATGCCGAGTGCGGCTACCACTTTCCTGTTTATTATCATTTTACTTCTTTTAATATCGCGCTGTATGTTTAATAGTCTGCTAGTTCAGGGGGCGATGTATAGCCCTGTGTAGCTTCAGTAACTTTAAAGGGGTTGCCCAAGGCTATGGTACGGAGCTTCACTTTTCAGACATCAAATCCATTGGTCTCGTAGCTATGCTGCAACTCAGTCCGATTGACGTGAATAGGGCTGAGCTGCAATGCCAAGAACAACCAGTATACAATAGATGGCGCTGTGCTTGGAAAGTAGTAAAGAGGTCACTGCGATCAATATCATGGTCCAGGATAACTCCTTTAAGGATTGTGTAGGTCCACCATATTTGCTCTACATGTTATAGGTGGGACGCCAACTATTGATTGCCATGGATAACCCCTTTAAGGATTGTGTAGGTCCACCATACTTGCTCTACATGTTATAGGTGGGACGCCAATGATTGGTTACCATGGATAACCCCTTTAAGGATTGTGTAGGTCCACCATACTTGCTTTACGTGTTTTTCAGCTGTGTACCCACCTTTTTTTAGATACTCTTTTGGCAACCCAGTTACATTATAAAGTGGACTGGGAAGAAAGACGACTGCAAATATCCACAACTCTATAGCTTAAAGTGTTTGGTCATAGCTGAGTACAGTCTCCACTTGGGTGGGACGAACATCGATCAGGGGTTGTACATCTAAGGCCCGGTTCACATCCCGGGTGAATGGGTTTCCAGTCGGAGAGTCTGCTTAGGGACCCCCTTTCCGTGTAAAAAAGTGGTTACCTTAGTAAACCCGCGGACCCCATAGACTATAATGGGGTCCATGTGGTTTCTGCTCGGATTCCACATGAAAAATGTGGAAAGAAAAGTGTTGCTTGCGGAGAGGGGAACGGAATCCCGAATGCAGATGTGAAGCGGGCCTAACTATTAGACATTTAGGTTATGTCCTGCACCGTGTCGGACTGGCCTACCAGAGTCAATTATGGTCCAGCAGAAGACACCCAAATGTGATGGGTACCATGGTCTATTGGAGGGCTTATTGGAGGTTGGGCCACAGAACCAATTTTATCTGTTGAGCCCAACACTGTATGCCCTAAGCAGAAAAACCTCAGTAGATGAAGATAAGACGTCCTTCCAACCAATCAGGTCGCGGGAATGACCCCGGTTTCAGTGAGCCGAGCTTGTGGGGGGCCACACTGAACTGTGGGCTACAGGAATGTACTGTAGTAACATGACTGGAGAAGTGTAATGTGACTGTGTGCAGACTCCGAGGAATGAATGAACCCTTTTATTATTCTTTTCATTACTCCAGCGTAACATGGGTTAATGGGTTACTAGATGCAACAGATGCAAGGAGGAGGAGGAGGACTATCTACGCCAATGGGGAGTGTAGAGCGGGCAGATGTTAATGAGCCCACGTACAGATGTTATTGACATACAGCCTGTTCTCTCCGATATCTAATCCATGGCTTGGTCATCTGTGACCGGGTTGGGTCCAGGCCCCTTCATGCGGCCTCTTCTCTCCAATAACTAATCCATGGTTCAGTCATCTGTGACCGGGTTGGGTACTGACCTGCTTAAAGTATATAAGGAGCAAGTTATGTTCTAGAGAAAAATCTATTCTCTCTCTCTCTCTCTCTCTCTCTCTCTCTCTCTCTCTCTCTCTCTCTCTCTCTCTCTCTCTCTCTCTCTCTCTCTCTATTTTTTTTTTTTTTTTTTACTGTAAATTTAATAAGCAATTAAAAAAAAAAAAAAATTACCCCTTGATAAAATATTTTTGCGAAAAAAAAAAAAAAATTGGACGGAAAAATATATACGTTAAAATTTTTTTTTAAAAAATTCGAAATCAGATTCCATTGTGTCACCCAAAGCAGGCCTTGCCCTTTTTGGCAGTGAAGGTGTCCAGGAGGCTCGGTAAGCGTGTCAGCTCTCTGTACGACTTCCCAGTCACCTGGTATGTATATTTATAAACCAAGACTGCTTTAGCGGCGCTCCACACCCCTCTCCCTCCTCCTACTCCTCTTGGGATCTCCTGTAGGGTTGGGTGTCAAGGAAATACCTGGCGTTACCTTTAATGTCGCTGCCAAATCTGCCGGCAGTTTCAAGGGCTTGCTTTGTATTCTTCAGCCATAACTGCGCTGCATAAGTTGTAGAACATCCTCGCAGGACTCCTTTTTTTTTTTTTTTTTTTCTTTTTTTCTATTAACCGTCTCTCTGCTGGATAAAATACAAAAATGTAATAAAGTAAGAATCTGCCGAGTACAGTTAGGACAGTTGTGGGTAAACTGTTCTCTCCAGCTGTTACGCTACAACTGTCAGGGTGGGTGCAGTGTTGTACAACAGTTAAGCAACCGCAAGTTCGGGGACACACGTGCAAGTCAACCTAGGGAAGTGTCTGGTAAAAGGGGGGAGGGCAAGACCAAGCTAAAATAGGATTTTTCTTTTTAATTCAGAGAATTAAAAAAAAATTAAAAAAAATCCAGGTAGTATTTTTGGGAATTTTTTTTTTAAAAAAATCAAATGATTGTCAGTATTTTTTTGAAAAAGTGAATATTTACATGTTTGTTTTTTAAAGAGTATTACATTGGCAATGTAGAATTGGAATTTTTTATTATTATTATTATTATTATTATTATTATTATTATTTATCATTATATTTTTAAATTATATTTATTATAATTTTTTCTTCTATTTAATAATAATAAAAGTAATATAATGTTTAGCATTATTAATTATTATATTATAATTATACTATTATTATTACAATATTTTTATTACATTTATTAGTATTATAATTATTATTATTATTATTATTATTATTATTATTATATTTTTATTACTATAATTTTATTATATTATATTTAATAATAATAATAATAATAATGTTTAGCATTATTTATTTTTTATTATTAGTACTATATTTTTATATTTATTAATACAAATAATATAATTCTATTATAATAATAATAATAATTATTATTATTATTATTACTAATTATTATGATTATTATTGATTTTAGCCGTTGTAACGGTGTTGCTATTATTTATTATCTCTCAGTTTTCTCTCGGTGGTTTGTAGTTGGGCAGTTCCCCTCTAGGAACATGGGGCCCTAACCCAATACTTTAAGGATTTGTGATGTGTCCATGCGTGGGATCATCTGCACCTCTTGAGCATTGTGGTGGCCTGGAAGCTCTAAAAAAAAAAAAAAAAAAAAAAAAACCACAAGTTTTTATAAAAATTTTTTTTTTATTTTTTTTAAAAATGATGTCAACAACGAAAATATTGGCGATGATATAATTATTATTATTGTAGTTTTTTTCCCATATCTTGTGCAGAGTATAGCGCCTATGGGCAGGGAACTCTTCCTTAAAAGTTAAGGCCCTACGTCCTTAGTCTGGACACAACGCACCTACGAAACAGCTAAAGAAACTGAGATAATAATAATAGAAATAATAATAATAAAATGTAATAATATGAACTTGTCCTGATGGACAGCTCCTTATGATATCTGTTCCTGTCATCTCCCCCCCTCCACCCCCGGGCAGGTACTTGCGGTCCGAGCTGCTGATGCCACAAAGAGAAAAATCCCCCTTTTTGTATTTCCTACTCCTCACATCCCATATTCACTCATCACCACATTGTTAATGTCCTCCCCCTTCCATCTCTCATACGTCTCTGCCGATCCCCGCCCCCCTCCTCCCCCTCCTGTCTTCAGGCATTGGCAATAAAAAAAATGTAATTAAACTTGCAAATAGAATTCCTAAAATATTCCCAGGTCAACCCTTTCCTTGCTGGATTGGCACGGAGACGACACGCGTTTCGAGGCTCGGGAAGACGACTAGTAAACATTGTCACACAGACCTTGTTGGGAATCAAAACAAAGTGTCAGGAATGAATATAGACGGTATGGGAAATCTGCCGCCGGCCCGCTTTATGGGTAGACCGTCATCGTGTTTTTAATCTTGTTGAAAGTTGTTGGGTTTCCTCTATCGTCCCCAGAATTCTGCCAAATTATAGTAAAGAACATTGAATTATCAATTCTTCAAAATTGGAGTTAAAATTTGTATTTTTTTTCTAGAATTTTTTTCTTTTGTTTTCAGAATTTAAGATATTTTTACATTTGCTTAGTTTGTCCGTTGTTCTGGTCCATCAGAACTGTAAAAAATGGGCTAAACTGGATCCATTCTATGATCGACACTAATGATGCCCGATGGACACGAGTTGAGCCCGATGGATCCCACTTCCAATAATGGAACTCAAAATAAGAGGACAGACACCAAGCATACGTATAGTGTAGGAAATCTTGAGGTCTCAATGGAAATTCAGAACAACAATGTGAATTTAGACCAAATGGCCTCTCACCTGATGTGGTTGTGAAATCCGTTCACAACCACATGTATAGCTTATAGACAGGTGGAGGGAGCAGCACGTCTCATGTGCACCGATCAAGGACCAATTGGGAAGGACCAGAGTTCAAGGAAGTGATGGACGGTGCTCATAGGTTTATTGGGTAAAAGGATGCACAACGCAACAAAAACACCGCGTTTCGGGCTCACACGCCCTTTCTCAAGTGCATAAAACTTGTGTCCGAAAGATTGTGACCTATGAGCGCCGTCCATCTCTTCCTTGAATGGGGTAGATCCGATGTCTGTTTTTCGACCGAAATCAACTAATTTTTCAGCAGGTGGTTTCTGACGGGTGGACATCAAGAGAAGATGTGAACCTAGCTTTATTATTGTGATGGGTTTGGGATGTCATGTAGGGGTTCCTATCTCCGTCAAAGAGTAAGGTATAGACTTGGACAAGGAAGCGTAAATGTCTGGGTGACCAGAAGACTCCATATGGCACCAATGGAAAATCTCCATCAGTAGGAGGAACGGGCAGTTCACATAGAGTTTTTTGGCAATGGATTGTGACGTGGAATCTGCCTCAAAATCCACAGTGGAAAAAAGAAGCGACATGCCCTATCTTGCCGTGGATTCGCTGTCCACAGCTCGAGACAACTCCAGTGTAGGCCCATTCATTTGGGCCTACGCAGGAGCGGGATGCCACAATGAAATGCTGATGTTGCATTGGCATTACATCATGGCGAGCAGCGCGGAATGTTCACACGGCAGAAAAGGTTTTCGTGACACAAACCCGTGAAATCCACACTGTAACATCATGGCTATGCCGCATAGATAGTGCAGAATAAATCTAGAAGCAAGAAGTCCAGGTGAACAACGACTGATAATGGTGCAGGACTAGGAATCCCTCTCTTTACCCTAGCCGTCATATTACTTCCATTTTTGCCACTTATCAAAAATTCCAAAAACATTGATACATTTTCAGCTTTTAACTTTTGTATCAGCTGCAGTTGCAGGTTGCCTTGGCCCGGCTCGCCCTCTGTCCGCTGTACTCCATCCTCCCTGGCGAGTCTATCTCCTAATTTTGTAGAACACACAAAGACTTGTTGTCTGCGCCTTGTCCTTGAATGAAGCCATTTCAAGTCCTGGCGTAGGCTCCAAGCTTCAAAGCAGGCTGCACATTTTGTACCCGGGCATCTCTGCCCCTTCGCCCTGGGAATTCCTGAAGCACAGCTGCACGGAACTTCATTCTGTGGGGCTCAGAATCGCCAGCTCTGTTCCTAGGGCTCGAGGCCGATATGAGACGCAACTTTTTTTTTTTTTTCCTCCAAGGGGCAGCTGTTATGATTCACAGTACTCAAAGTACTCTCTTCAATACTCAATAGGCTTCCTAAGCTCAAAGAAGCCTTATCTCCTGCTGAGGGAGCTGTCTGCTTAACTGTGTTACCGACTAGACATGTCTTTCCAGATGTAGGCTCATATGGCCTTACTATATCTCATAAGTCTTTCCATGTGTCAGGAAGACGAAGCATGATCGGAATTCATCAAGTGGTACCATTAAAGATCTCGGTTCACACCAACTGTAAATTTATAGGGACTATTGATCTCAGCGAATGGATTTGCTGGACAGATCAAGTAAGCTTGTGTTAAGATATGCATAGATTAAGATAGAAGGAGCATCTGCTATAGCATTTATTATTGTCCTTTATATAGGGCCAACATGGTCCACGGTGCCTTGCAGTTTGTTTCTGAATATAGGCATTGTCCCAAGTTCCTTACAAAAATTGGCAAGATCTGTAGGAACTTGGTTTGGGATGGTTATTATCAACTTTGATTCCAGTTCTACATTTCGGGACGAGTAGGCTAAGACATATGTGACCTCAGATGACCACCAAATGCTGGATGCAAAGAAGGCCACCATTTGGTTGAGATGTTTTTAGCTTGGTACTGTTCAATTGTTCACATATTGTAGGTATTATGGACTCCAGTGGAGAAAATGGATCCCAATTCACGTGGGTGGCCCATAAGTTCCTTAAACTCGCATACAGTCAATGATTTGTTTGACAGACCTCGAAATGGGGATGTAAAGCCTTCCACAACTCACAAACCATTCCAGTTTGGAAAGTTGAAAGTCTTGGTCCAGATAATATTGGTTTTACTTTGTTTATTTGGAGATTGCCATGGTATGAGCCGCATCCTCTGTGGGAACTGTGTGGAGGAAGAGGTTCCTAACTCATGTTGGTCAGCTCTTCCTTACCCATAGATGACCTCAACCAGCATAGACCTTGATTAAGTAGCCATTTCCTGTGTCGAAAGAGACTAGGTGGGGTGGATTGATGAGGTGAACATCATTTCTTTGGACAACTCTTTGAAGCTGACCATAAATTTATAGTCTACATGATCAGTGGCTGAGATGGTGGAACCCTTGAAAGGGGTAATGATGTATTTGTACTAGTGATCCAGCGATGGTTACATACATTTACATCCATCGTGAAGTGTTGGACTGGTCCACCAGAGGATCTAGCACACTAATGATCCAGCAGAAGACACCAAGTTTGAAGCGTACTATGGTCTATTTCCTAGGGCTTGTTGGAAGGTGGACCCCCAGAATCATTTCATCTGGTGGAACCAAGGACCTTCCATCCGACACTGCCATTGTGTAACCTCTTTCCTAGAGGGAATCACAAAAAATTAAGATATTCCTACGTATTAGTAGATGTAAAGAATTTTTGGAATGTTTAGGAATGTCTACTTTAATACCTACTAACAAAGAGATATAGAATGGGCTCGATGGAGAAACCGATGTCTCCAAAAGGTGGACGCATATTGGAAGAGTTGGTCTAGATGTTTTTGATATTCTGTTGGAGACTTCCATGTGGTGGACATCCTTCCTCCCTCCAAACAAGGAAGAGTTGTAGCTAGGTTTAAAGAAAAATTGTTTGCTAACCTTTTTGAAACTCTTTCCAGCTACTGAGACAAACCCGTCTCTTTGTCTCAAATGGATGGCTCTATAGGGTGTGCAACAAACAAACAAACAAACACTTAGATTCTGGACTTCGGTGGCTGGACCATTACCAGAAGATCACTTATGGGTTTTTCCAGTTACCTTCAGTACATATTCCCAACATCTTTTTGTTTGCTTTCAAAAGCTGCCTTATGGCCCATTTTGTCTCCACTCATCTTACATCTGAAGACTTGTTTTGTTACTTGCGGGCGAGGTTGACTACCTTGATGCATTAATGCAAACTGATGTAACATGAAATATGACATTTGCAGTAATGAGCATTCTGCGGCTCTGACACATAACTCCGATTCTTACCCCCAAGATACAACTCCTATTCTTTGTTAGAACAGGTTCGAAAGATGTCACTGGGGGAGGAGAACAGATGTTCACCTATAATATTCTTCACTAACTCCATATGAAAGTGCTGGGAGGCGGTGGATGAGTCCAGGGGTCAGTGGAAGGTTACACGTGGGAACAGGGCATCTGTGGTAGAGGAATTTACTGACTGCTGTTTACTTAAATGAAAGCTAGTAAAAGTCTTTTAACAAGAGGCAATTAAAAGAGACAGCTGCAAGAATGTCGAAAGCTTGGAAGTCTTCTTTCCCAGTCCTCCTCCTCCATAGACTCCAATCATTCTACTGCAGGTCAAGGAAATGTGACTGTTTCATTGCATCGAGGTACAAACCGCTGTGGGCCATGGAACGGTTTACGTTCCTCACTAGAACATCCTTAAAAGGGCTCGTCCGGCCAATGGAACGAATAAACAAGAACTGAAACTCACCTCCCGAAACCCCACACACTCCCGTTCCATTGACTTCTGGGTCCCCTGCTGGTCTCTTCTTCAGGGTCCTTCTCGACACACAAGAAATGACTACTGAAGAGGGCCAGTAATAAAGTAGTCATTTCCTGCGTCAAAAGAGACCAGGTGGGGTGGATTGATGTGGTGGACATGACTTCTTTGGACAACCCCTTGAAGCTGACCATAAATTTAATTTATAGTCTACATGATCAGCAACTGAGATGGTGGGACCATTGAAAGGGGTAATGGTGTATTTGTAATAGTGATCCTTCTATGGTTACCAACATTTACATCCATCGTGAATCGTTGGATGGTCCACCAGAGTACCAGAGGATCCTCCGATGGGCCCAGGTTCTAACACAGTAATGGTCCAGTAGAAGACACCTAGATTTGAAGGGTATTTGGTCTATTTCCTAGGGCTTGTTGGAGGGGTGGGAACCTCCATCCAACGCTGCCAATGTGTAACCCCATTCTTAGAGGGAAATACAAAAATTTAACATATCCATATGTATTAGATTTAAAGAATTTTTGGAATCTTTATGGATTCTTACGTTTTAGTCCCCAATGCCAATGCCAGTCAGTTATCATGGCTATTGTATGTTTTTTTAGTTATTTTTTTTCCGTGACATTGTGGGGATTGTGTTTGCTATTGCAACTAGATGAGCTGCAATACCTACACTGACCAGACATAGCAGCGTTTTGTGAAGGCAACACCCTATACAGTCTATGTATATGAGTAAGTGGATGTTTTTGATTCTTTTTGGGTCAATGTGCACCATAGAAGGACTTTTTGTGAGCCTCTGCTAAAATTGGTCATCCATAAGCCAGCAACATTCATATCAGGTTAAGCCCCCCCGAGGGACAAAATTTAAATTCCAATTTCATACTTTGGACCCTCACACTTGAGCCTATATTATAAAAAAAGCAAATTATCTTATCAGTATGTTTATAGCACATAAAGAGAACCCTAAGGAAACCGTCCCCGTCTCCGGGAGCACAAACAAGCTCTGAGGACATTGGCCTCGTCTGAGTGAAGTCAATGACCTACGAGGCGACCGTGCTAACCGCCGAGCCACCGTCTCCTCCGAACCAGAGGTGGCTTATAATAATGTCATTTTGGGGTTCTCTCAGGTCCCGGGACTGGAGGGGGCTCAGATTTGCCCCATCAATCATTATGTTTGGTAATAAAGTCGGGAACGTGTTCTTGCTGTTTGCTGCAATTACTTGGTGTGTGAGGCTCACTGTGTGTAATAAGAAGTGATCGAGAGTGGATATTAAAGAATAGTGTCCCAGTGGGTGGGCAGATATGCAAAAAATTTTGCTGATTGAGCCCATCTTAATCTAAACTCCGTACCTGAACTGTTGGGTTAACCCTTTACGTCAACTGGTCTTGTGGGTTTTTTTTTTTTGTTTTTTTTTTAAGCAAATAACTTCTTAAGGGGGTGTAAAAATATCAGGGAGGTGCGGGGAAATGGTGCAAAGTAAGAACATTGTCAAAAATAGTAGGGTCAATCGTTTAATATTACAAGTGAATGACGAAGAGAGAGATGTAAATCCTACCAATATTTGGTGTGACCTTAGCTCTTTGGAGGAGGAGTCCTGGAAGTGATGATCCGGCCCCCGCAGAGCCCTGATCTCACCATCATGCAGTCTGTCTGGGATGACATGAAGAGACAGACAGCAAGCCTACATCCACAGAAGATCCAAGATGGCGGAACGACCTCCCTGCCCAGTTCTGCCAAAAAGTGTCTGCAAGTACCAAGAAGAACTGATGGAAGGCAAAGGGCCAGAGTCACACCAAATATTCATGGGATTTAGTGCCCCAAGCCCATGTTTGTCTTCAGTAGGAGCCACTTCTCATAGATGAAGACCACTCTAGGCTATGGTGACCATAGTCACCCATATTTTGGTGTATAGGGTAAGGAAAATGACAACTGCTCCGGAGAATATTCCTTCCACACGGCAGTGGTTGTCGCTGTTCCTCCACCCCGTTCGGTTTCATAGGTGTAGTAGGTACATGATTCATTCCATAGGGATGATGGGGTGCATTGCATCAGTTGTTTTGTAAGATCGAGGAATGTATGATTGGTTTCCTGGGTGAGGAGATAACCCATAGTACAGACAGTTCTGGTCTCCGGGGCAGGAAGCATGGCCGACGTGCCATCCTCTGCTCCTACATGACACGCTATCTTCTCCGAGCAAAGGTTTATACAAGGAATGTGCAATGACTAGATATTATTCACTTAGGAAATTTGCATTCTTAAAGGGAAATCTGGTTTTATTGTCTGATTCTGGAAGGGGCAATGGCGCTCACTCTAAAGGGGTCCATTAGATTATAAAAACCAGCAGCAGCGCTAGCCCTGATTGTGGCCGAGTGTGGTATTGCATCTCGGTCATATCCACTCTAGTGCTGGTATTGCATGCACCCCATGGACAATAGCGGCGCAATTTTTGGGGAACGGCAACACATACCAGCCGGAACAATTGGCGCATAGAAAATGTCTGTCTAGTCAATGCCTGGTAGCAGCTGGCCAAGGCATTTCCATTTACGTTGTGGAATGATGGTTAATATTTTCCCATACACAGATAACTTGGCTAGTGTGTGGCTTCCATAATGGGTCATTCAGCCGATTGTGGCCAAGTCTTTAGTTGTCCCCGTCATGGAAATCTGAGTCAATAAGACCCATTTTCTTCAAATTTTGGATTAATGTTTCAGCAAATGTTTAGATTTGTCTGTGACGCTGTAACTTTTTGAATTGGTCGGTGACTAACCATTAGTCAGAGGAATTGTATGGTACAAGGATGTGTACAGAGGGGTGGTCAGGGGCTACACAATTCTGTGTTCTCATCAAGTAAATTATGTTTTTGTTTTTTTTCCAGGTTATCCTCGTTTTTCCACGTTTCTACCCATGAGCCACTTGGACCACGGAAACAGCAATGTTCTGTATGGACAACATCGCTTCTATGAGTCCCAAAAAGGTAATACATCAATTATACCACAGGCGGAGTCCAGAAACACTGCCCCTAGTGGTCATGGGCATCTTGTTTTTAGAAGAGCCCCTTTAAAGGGAACTTGCACCCTATTATTTACAAGATGTTACTGTGACCAAGCACTAGAGATGAGCAAACTGGTTCAGATTGAACCAGATTTGACCCAAATTTTCCAAAAGTTTCAGGTTTACTTTGGGGGTTCGTCTCGCGGGAACTGGAAGTGAAATTATTATACGATGGAGGGTCTTCAGATCTCAAAATATAATTGATGGAGGTGTAAAAAATATCAGTTATACTTACCTTCCCTCACCTCTTCTGGGCATTCTTGCAGTGTCCATCTTGGTTGTCTTCTGGCCTCCTGGGGTGACCTCATGCATCATGAAGCCTGTGATTAGGCCGCAGTGGTCACAGGGGGCTCGCAGAAGCCATGACGCCTGCGTAGTGTCATGACATAGTTCTGCACCATTGGACCTCTGGGGCCCTATCACAGGACTCAGCATTGACCACTCGTTGCATGACATCACCCAATTTTCAACGTTGTCCCTTGGGTGCATGACATCATCAGGAGGCCGGAAGAGGCCAGAAGAGTACCCCTGGGCCTTCACCTATTGTATTCTGATGTCTTAAGAGACTCGAGGATATAATAATTTCACTTCCGGTTTACGACCAACTTTTGTAACCAAAAACAAATCCTCGGGCCAAAACATATCCTCGGAGTTTCGCCCATCTCCGCCATGTTTCCGGACCATTGCCTAGTTTCACGTTCCGGCCTCTCCATTGTGTGACTGTCCATTATATCTCCTTCTATCTCCTGCTCTCCAGCATCCGCTTATTCCCTCCTCGACCGCTCCGTCATCCTTAAGAGGTGTGAAATGAATAATACAATGGCTTAAGTTGTGGTTTAGATCAATCAGTACGCATGATGTCATTGTGAATGAGGTCAGGGGCCATTAATTTGGAAGCAAAACATAGAAATAAGGAGGAGGCGCAGCCATTGTGTTTCCTCCTTCGGCAGTAAGTGGCTGAGAACATGTTTATGGTATGAATGTTCTATTGTGCTCCTTATGATGGCTTCTTAAAGGGCTGGCTGAGATTGAAAAAAAAAATTAAAGCTGCTAACCTTTTTTTTTTTTTTTTTTTTAATAAACAGCGCCACTCTTATCCAGTGGCCATATGTGGTATTGCAGTTCAGCCTTATTCTCTTTAATATGGATAAGCTGCAATACCAGGCATAGCCACCAGATTAGAGTGGTGCTATGTCAAATAAATAAACTAAAGGGGAGTTTTTTTGGGGGGGAGGATTTAGATGCTGGACTTGGAGGATCCTGGATAGTTCTGACCTTGGGTTGCCTGTTATACGACCATGTTATACTAGAGTGAATGTGTTATCAGAAAATGATCTAATTTTTAGGTTAAACATAGCTTTTATAGAATTTTTGGTAAGGTATTAAAAAAAGACCTGCAGTTCTGACTCTGGCCACTAAACCAAATAATAGGCCGAGACTTCCTGTTTTCTATCGGTCTATTTGCAGCGGTTCGTCACTTATCAGCACACTGATGATCATAGCTATCATGTTTATGTAGATAAGACACAGAATACACCAGCCACTATAGGAGATGTCACATCTACCCCCCACCCACTCGCCTCTGCCCAAGTCATAGAGCCATGCCTAGAAAACTCCCTCATAGGGTCTGCTCCAGACCATTGTGTCTATGGCCTAATGTCCATCTCTGGGAGACACAAAGTCTTATTTTTTGGCTTAGTGGTAAGAGTCGTAATTGCAAGATTTTTAAGATTTTTGAAAAACATTGAAATAATAACATGGAAAATTTAAAAAAAAATCACCAAAAATTTCTAAATATGTTTATATGTCATTTCCTTCCCTTTATTAAAAAAAATAAATAAATATATCCAAAAATATCCAATGGACACTGAAATAAAAAAAAGTCAGATTCCATTCCCTTCTTCAGCCCGTTCACCTGCCCGCTGTCGTGTCGTTGTCGTGCACAAGTCTTGCTACCTCGTCTGGCACCAGGCAGGCATGCATGCAGAAATTCAGCGTTCACGCTCCGATTTTTCTTGTCGTCCCCCCCCCCCCCCCTTCCTTTTGCAAAGTTATAACTAAGCTGAAATAACAGGACCGGACTTGAATTTTTTATGACCTGCGTTTACTTAACCTTCTCAACGTTCTGTATTACTTGCCGCATGAAATTCCTCCAGTAATCCCCCACTAATCTGTCCTTCGTTGCATTTCTGAGGCTGAAGAGCCAGCAGGAATAGCAAGTGGCGGTCTGGTGACAATATTAAGATTAGGAGGCAAAATAATGGGAATGGCCGACCGGGATAAATCCTATCTGCCTGTGTAGTCTGTGGCCAAGGTTAGTCAACATCTTCTGCCTATGCCGCTGGCAGGTAAGTGGCCTCAATCTGCTCGGCTATATTAAATTAGAGATTGGCAAATCGGTATAATTGGCTCAAATTTCCGATGGCGGAATCCTATTTCCCTTGTCTAAGTCAACGTGGTCCGTATACGCGCGCGATGCCTTATAGGTAGGAAATATGGCGCTGGAATAGGAAACTCGTTTCTCAGATTCGCTTATATGAATGAATGAATGAACATTTTTTTATATTAATTACATTTTTTATTTTTTTTCCCTTTTATTTTATTTAATTTAATTTTATTTCTAATTTTTATTTATTTTTTAATTTTTTTTTTTTTTTTTGGTGTTGTTCCACCCTGTTGTCTCTTTAATGATATTAGTAACTAAACAGTCATGAGACTTATCGCTAAGCTGTAGTTTATTCTGCACGGATTGCTCATCCCGTTTAGGTGTGGCTTTTATTATTATAAAAAAAAATTCTTTCCTGGTGTATCATAAATAAAAGTCGGCCTGGCTTGATAGACAGGTGAATACATGAGTCAATTATTTCCATCGGCAAAGCTTGGTTGCCCAAAATTCTGATCGCATGGCTATTTGCGTTCAGTAACAGCGCCACACTTGTCCACAGGTTGTGTGTGGTATTACAGCAGCCCTATTCAGTTCTGCGGAACTGGACTGCGATACCAGTCATGACCCATGGATCAATGTGGCAAAGAGAACATATGAAAGATCTAGTTGGACCCTACAATCTGTTTAGTGGGACAAGTCACCTGAAGGTTCACTGAACCACAAATCATACTGATCTTTGGAAGAACAGGTCTGGACTAGGAAGATGGTTGATAGTGAGGATCTAATAGGATGGTGGATGATAGTGAGGACCTAGTAGGAAGGTGGTCAATAGTGAGGACCTAGTAGGAAGGTGGTTGATAGTGAGGACCCAGTAGGATGGTGGTGGATAGTGAGGACCTAGTAGGAAGGTGGTTGATAGTGAGGACCTAGTAGGATGGTGGTTGATAGTGAGGACCTAGTAGGAAGGTGGCTGATAGTGAGGACCTAGTAGGAAGGTGGTTGATAGTGAGGACCTAGTAGGATGGTGGTGGATAGTGAGGACCTAGTAGGAAGGTGGTTGATAGTGAGGACCTAGTAGGATGGTGGTTGATAGTGAGGACCTAGTAGGAAGGTGGTTGATAGTGAGGACCCAGTAGGATGGTGGTTGATAGTGAGAACCCAGTAGGATGGTGGTTGATAGTGAGGACCTAGTAAGATGGTGGTCGATAGTGAGGACCTAGTAGGATGGTGGTTGATAGTGAGGACCTTGTAGGAAGGTGGATGATAGTGAGGACCTAGTAGGATGGTGGTTGATAGTGAGGACCTAGTAGGAAGGTGGTTGATAGTGAGGACCTAGTAGGATGGTGGTTGATAGTGAGGACCTAGTAGGAAGGTGGTTGATAGTGAGGACCTAGTAGGAACGCGGTTGATAGTGAGGACCTAGTAGGAAGGTGGTTGATAGTGAGGACCTAGTAGGATGGTGGTTGATAGTGAGGACCTAGTAGGAAGGTGGCTGATAGTGAGGACCTAGTAGGAAGGTGGATGATAGTGAGGACCTAGTAGGATGGTGGTGGATAGTGAGGACCTAGTAGGAAGGTGGTTGATAGTGAGGACCTAGTAGGAAGGTGGTCGATAGTGAGGACCTACTAGGAAGGTGGTCTATAGTGAGGACCTAGTAGGAAGGTGGTTGATGGTGAGGACCTAGTAGGAAGGTGGTTGATGGTGAGGACCTAGTAGGAAGGTGGTTGATGGTGAGGACCCAGGGACACGTGATCATTGACCTCTCCCTATAAAGGCCCTGTTGCCGCGAGAGTGTCCCTAGCAAGCAGTCTGAGCTTCCTCAGGCTAAGTTTAGATGTACATTTATTTGCAGATCCCTTTTAAGAATCTGTGAATTGAATGCATGTGATATTTTATCTTCTGTCCATGTTCTGGTGACCATCCGAGAATATTCTGGATCTCCGCTCAGTTTTCTAGAAGGAACTCTGCTCTGCCAGGCATACATTGAGTGTAGGAGGAATCTGACCTTTAAGTAATCGAAAATGTATATTGATACTGTGTCCATATATAGCGGCCCGGTCGTTTCCCAGCAGGGTGGGAGGAAGATTTATTCCCTCTTGGTTATAAACTAGAACTCTGTTTCCTGCGTCGGTGCCAGCTGAATGCCACGGTGTCTTTTTTCTGCCTCTGGCTTACAATTTGTCTCCATTAAAGTTGTATTTTGACTGTCCAGAAATGAACAGGTGGAGAGATGTCGCTCGAGTGTAACCCAAGCCCACTGGGGCCTGGTCGAGCTGATTTCGGGAGAGTCCAGGCCCTGAACCTCTTGCGCTGACAGAGATTTCTCTTAATAGGAGCTCACCTTTCACAATATTGTGGTTTTCCCCTAATCCTTGGAAATGGCGAGCCAATGTATTCTGTCTCCGTTTGATTGAATCGGTGAGGGAGGCAAGAACACGAAGAAGACTGGAGATGTTTTTGGGAAAAAAAATATGGGGAAGCTGAGTTGCAACCTATATGGATTCTACTGTAACTTCTCTAGTAGTTGCCCCCTAAGATTTCCATTACACTCCCAAAGGGCAAATCCGCCCAGTTGTTACCAGATCTTCTGCTTTTACGTTGTAGAGGACCTGCTTGTTCAAGGTTCAGAAAAACATGGCTGCTTTCTTCGATAGACGCACCACACCTTTCATTGGGTTGCGTCTGGTTTGGAGGCCTATATGGCACCATAAAATGGGATATGCCCAATTTATGGGGTGGCAGTTCCTTACTGACATTTCATTTTCTACGAGTAGAGAAGGGTATAGAGTGGCAGCCATATTGGTTGTCGTTGAGGTTTTGCGGCCAAAAGATTAGACAAACTTGGCTGGTTTCTTCCAAAGGTGCCATATGGTGGTAGCCACTCAGGCCATCAAGATTGTTTAGATCTTACCTGTTGGTTTTTAGAAAATGTTGTATCTGTATCATGATGATCTTTCCTAAAATAGTGTCTTCTTTATTATTGCAGATAATTTCTATTTGCGGAACCTTCCAACCCAACCGACCCTCCTGTCAGCCAATCACAATTTCCCCAGCATTGCACGGGCAGCTCCTGGTCATCCCATCGGCTCCTGTAGTCGGGACAGAGAGAACAGCCACATGCAGAAATCTTCTAAGGACACTGACCGTTTTCTGGGGGGCACAGAGTTGAATAAGGAGAAAATGGGTAAAGGGGACCTGAAGGAGAGGCACTTGGAGGATGACGGCAAGGAGAGGCAGAAATTGGTGCTGCCCATGTCCATGGACAGTCATTGCAAGGAGGACATGCACCAGAGAGTATCGTGCGATAACCGGACCAAGCATCTGAACTCTTGCCTAATGACCTCAAAGGTGCTCAATGGGGACCCCAGTAAAGCATTGCTGTCCAGCTGCACTGTTGGGGCAGGGATGCCTCGTCAAAGTAGCCAGAATCGATGTGCCAAAGACGTGAGATCCGACCGGTCCTATCCCCAGCATGAGCCCCAGCAACCTTACAGCGAGTGCCTAGAGCGGAGGCAAATGCTCCACCACTCTGTGTCATACACTGTCCCATCCAGTCTCCCCAGCATTCCTGCTCCACTTAACACCTCCACTGGCTCATTCCCCTGTCTGCAGCTTCATTCCAACTCGGACGTTGTATGCTCTTTGCAGGACAAGTCTGGCAGGGATCTAAAGATGGGCAGGCCCACGTTAGTGCCTTCCGTGGGGCACTTCACCGACAAAAGCCGGCCTTTTCAGGTGACCCAGGATAACTGCCATATGGACAGAGGGGTAGATGGAAAAGACAAGAGCCACGATATGCACTCTGACTCCCACCCTCCTGGGTCTTACGCTAATACATTCTCCCACTTAAAAGCTGAGTCTAAAGGGGATAGGAGGTCGGAGTGGCCACAGAACACAGCCGCAAGGATCAAAAACTTGGACTTTTCAAATAGTGGAAATTCAGAGACTGTTATGCAGAGGGGCATGGACAAGGCCTCGTACTTTGATATGTCTGCACCACAAGACTGTCCCCGTCCTAATAACCAGGATGCACATTGTATAAAAACCAGCCAGTCCTGCTGCACTTTAGATCGGTCCTCCAAGGATTCCCAGGTGCACAGCTCTCAAAAAGTTGCAAGGATACGGCACCAGCAGCACAGGCCGACAGACATGGAGCAAACGGGGAGTAGCCAAGATGCAAAAAGAAAGACCATTGAACTCAGCTCCTTGGGCTATAATGGGCCACATTTGGCCCCGTGGACAGAACCTCCCATGCCTATCGGTGAGGAGAGAAAGAACTCTTACCTTGACCCATTTAGCACAAGTTTACAACAGGCTGCACTGATGACTCCAGGCCCTCCTCTGAGCCAGGAAATGCAAGGCCCCACAGATGAGGTGTCTGCCATGAAAAACCTGCTAAAATACAGCAATCAAGCACTTATTGTGGGTCAAAGGACCCCCTTTGTGGGGTTGGGGAACATGAAAACCAGCTGTTCCCACCAAGAAATTAAGTTCCACGGAAATAACAAGTGCCAGCCTGAACAAGAGAGGATGGACTGTGCCCGGAGCAGAGAGAATGACAACTCTCATGGGGAAGGGGAAGTCAGGCAGCCTCCTGTTGGCATTGCTGTGGCGGTGGCCCGTCAAAAAGATACCAGCAGCCGCCATGAGTCTTATGGTTCAGGTTCAAGTCGGCAGAGCAGGAATAACGTGTCTCAGAAAGGTGGGTACAATCTGGGAAAAAGTTGGTAGTGTTCTACCTGGGGCAACCATGACCTAAAAACATGTTCTGATTTTGGTTTTGGACTAACCCACCATTTTTTTTTGTATGTTCCTGAACTTGTTTGTTGGCTTTTGTCTCGTTTTCTACCATTATAACATAACCTATCGATGTATATCAGCCCAACTGCCCCCCCAAAAAAATATCTGGACTCCATTACGTCAATGGTTAATTGGGTGGGGTAGTTTGCACATACAACATTGTGTTCTGTGTCTCGCTTATCGAAAGGAAAGTAAAAGTGTGCCGAGTCTTGTGGTCACGTGTTTTAGAGTAGAGACTGGTACATGACTGTTTTGGAGGTGTGACTCATACCCTTACGGTCTTCGCATTGGGGGAACGTCACTCTTATCTGGATTTTAGAGTACTTAATATGAAGACAGGCGAGCTAAGCTACGACTATAGTGGTGTCAGATGGATGGCACTGCTGTTAACACGTGGAGCTATGGACACCCAAACCTTTACTTTGTGCCAGGAGTCGGTGGCTAAGTTAAGAAACCTGCTAAATCAGGATTTGCACAGTGGATTCCACCGGGAGGAAGCATTTTGTGAGTGGGAGGCGTGAGGTTCCTGTCTGATGTGTGATGAGAGTGATGTCACCATGTGGTTTGGGAAGGGGGGGGACCAACGGAGAGGGGAGGGGATAGGGTGTTGGCAGTAAAATAATATCCGGGGTTACCAGAAGCCCTTGGCTTGCTTAGAACATGTGGCTTTCATTAGCCGGCCTCTGGGCCAGTCTCCCGATGAGACATTGCTTTCAGTTGTCTAGTCGGTTGGCAAGATCTTTACAATTAAGATGTTAACCCCTTCTTGATCTCTTCTCACTACCGAACTTAGGGTGTCTTTTTTTAATGTTCTGAGTGTCTCGGCTTCTTCTCATTGGACGATGTCCACCTAGATCTGATGCTCGTGCTACACGCAAATGTCTAAGTTGTGCCCTAGTCGTATTCCCTATACATTGATATATATTGTCTCCATGAGTTGCTTGGGTGGTAGAAACGATGAAGACCATGTCACCTCGAGTGGTGCTTCAGGGAAATAAACCAGATCTATATGGATAAATATCCTACTCTATGTAGAAGTCAACACCTTCTCAATGGAAGATCTGCTTATGGTATACATGAATAGCCTTTTGTGTTGCCGCTGACCCCTTCCATTCTTTCCGTAGGCTCTGGTCGGTCCATGCATGTGATTGACTTGGACGCAGAAGAAGAGAGGAACCGTCTTTGTGATGAGAGGCTAGGGATCCCTGGCAGAGACCTTTTAATGCAGTGAGTAGTTGTCAGGTCTATACAACAGACTCCCTTCTTCTCGCTCTTTCAGGAATGTGGACTCCTAATCCTGTTTCACACCTTTCATGTCCCATTCCTTTTAGAGAAAACAAGGACTTGGTTGAGTTCGCTAGAATCCATCCTTCCAGTGGCTGCCCTGGTGACCTGACCCCTCATCTTATGATAGCGAGTGGTTCTTCTCTTCAAGCCAGCCAACTAGGAGCTGATCCTACGCCACATACGCACCCAACCCATCCCCATTGGTTGCCCAGAACAAGGAGTCCTTCCATATGGATGGGTGGCCCTTCATACAGTGAGTATGCTCATTTCTAGACGCTGTACGGGTCTACATGGGTTCTTTGCCCTAATGCCAGCCAGCTGACGCTGCAGTTCTGTGCGGGCACGGGCTTGTCCGAGATGCGCTCGCTTGAAGGAATACGGTCTTAAAATGGTGTCGAGTAACTTGGCACTCAACACCATTTGGAAATGCTCCCGTGCCCTGGCACTTGCAAGGAATTTTATTTTATAAGAAAATATATCATTTGATCTATAATGGATGCGAAAAATCTCAGAGTCCTCCAAGTTGTGTAAACTGTAGCTAATCTGTCTGCCACCAGGTATTAGTCACCCAGCTTTGCATCAGAACCTGCCCCCAGGATTCCCCCCATCTATGCCTAGTGCCATGCAACCAGTGTTCCCCCTATCACAGGAACCTCCTGCCCAACTGGTCATTCTACCTCCGGAGCCCTCTCCCCACACTGCTCCACACTCTCTTGGTAAGTTAGTAAGGGCAATACATTTTGTTTAAAATTTTATTGTGTTGAAGCTTTATGCACAGTGGCGCCACCTGGTGGCCTATTTGTCTTGAAAAACTGTTAATGGTATGTTTTATATGCAATGTTGTGCCATAAGTGAAGATAGAAGTCATACTCGGTCAAGATAAGAGGACAGGCAAGGGGCGATCTTGCAATTTAAGTGTAGAGTTCAAATTATATATGGACGGCGTGTCACTTTGCACGGTAGATTGCAATTGTTATAATTGGCTCTAGTGGTACGGACTGCTAAGCATTCTCATTTTTGCTCCCCTCTCCACCCCCAGCTGATGTCATGGATCAGGCTTCTTTGTGGCCTCCGATGTACCCTGGCAGAGGACCCGCCTCTCACCTCCAGCACCCAGGACAGCTCCCGGTCTACTCGCGGTCACAGTTTCTAAGGCAACAGGAGCTTTACGCCCTGCAACAGCAAAGGGCAGCGCAAGCTCTAGAGCTTCAAAGGCAAAGCCATCTTCAAGTATGTCAAGACTAGAGTTCTTACGTTTTAATGATTGCTTCCATTCCACGTGTGGCGCTAACGTAACGTCTCGCATCTTTCTGTAGAGAAAAACCGAGGATCATCTGCCAGAGTCTGACGACCCACCAGAAAAGGCTGCAAAGCCCCATAGTAAAGCAGATGCCTTAAACACTTCCAAGAGCCAGACCCCACCCAGCCTGCTGCTTCCGCCACCCTCTGCTCCTGCACAACCCAAACTTTCACCCTGCTCACACTCGCCTGCCCTACGGCCTCCGTCCAAATGCCCCACGCCCCGGCCACTGGCCCCATGCACTTTACCGGCCTGCCCTGACGGAAGCTCCGCCTTGGTGCCCAGCTCCCCAGCTGTTAGCCCTGTGCCCGTTCAAAGCTCCAAGGGGAAAGAGGGAGAAGATCGAAGAGGAGAAGGGCAACCCCCTAGAGATTATCCCAAATCACTGGAACCAGGTAGGTTGACATTGACATTGTTCAAGGAGTTCATTGGCGCTAAAGAGGTTAACAGTAGCTCGAAGGAAGGAAAAAAAATCGGAGGTGGAACGGGAGGGGGCAGGGATCCATCCCGTCAAATGAATTGCAGCACTATTGATTGCCTTTTAAATTAAAAACATATTTGCATGCCGCAAGGCCCATTTGTCACCATGTCTCCTCTGCGTATGGTTGGAAAGCTGTTCCCCTCTCCACCGTAGGCTCTGCCGGCCCAGGGCTGAATCATGACAGCGTATTCCTGGCGCAATCAAACACTTATGGAGTTAAAATTAGAAGTCCTAAAGTCCCACTCCTCATATTCTGGGAAGAACTTGCTTCATGGGTCCCGAAGCCTCACTGGCTTGGGATCACAGAACGTTACGTCCTACTTCAAAGACCGGGGCTGCGTCTTAACCTCAAGGTTATGAGTCATAGACGTCTCCTTGAACTGTTCTTGTGCGAGGGGATAAAACCGGTGGAGTGATATTCTGTTCATCTGGCCATGCTGTCAGGAGGGTGGAAGGATACCATTAATAACCCTATGACGATGAGCAGCCGTGGAGGGGAAGGGGGGGCATTGCCAACTTCGGGCACCTTCAGAGCCTTCTCAAGACAGAGTGATAACATTTATTTCCTAGTCCTCAGTCTGTGTCAGCTGCATAAACACCCAGAAAACAGCCAGGGTAATGAGTCCCGCTGGCTCCATCCATCTTCTCAACCTGTCTCCTCCACCCCCCACCCACCCATGTCCATCTATCTCCTCCGCTTTCAATCATTCACCCTCCCTTTTATGCAGTCTCTCACTTCATCCATCTAATGCTGGGTCTGGTCATGTCTCTACTTTTCTCTCCTTCCATCATTCCCCTCTTTTTCTCACGCTTGCATCTTCCACTCCATTTCTCATTGTCGCCCCTCTCTTTTTACACCTCCCACGTCCTCCTGAATAGTGCCTCTGTCCGGTGGGCTAGCAACAAGGAGAAGCCCAAGAGCTTTCATGTCATCAAATTTTCACATTATTCCTCTCGGACGCTTATTGTCGTTCCGTTTTCAGATTTTAATTTTCTTAAAGCTTGACTTTTGCACTTGACCTGCCTAGTCGGCCATCTTGATCCAGAAGTCGGTCTGGAGGAGTTCTCATGGGATCCAAGTAGATGTCAGGGGGTTAACTAGTTAATTTTTCTTAACCATATTTTCCTTTAAGTTGTCCCTATTCTGATTATTATTCCTCGAAGGGAATGTCCTCTTAAGGACTGTTGCCTAGGCCTATTTTGGTGACCCCCTGCACTAATAAAGTAACAAGAACACCTTGTTTTTTTTAAATACATTTCTATATTAATGTACTGGCGTAGTATTCCAATAGTAGTCAATTGGTATAGAAACCCCAAGCACTGTTTCCCTTACAAAGAAGAACTTCACCTCCTCCACCATCTACAACTCTTTGCATCCTTCAATAGACACCCCTCCACTGATTCCAATGCAGTTGGAATTTTTTCTCTAGCCCTTACCATTCCCGAGCAATCATTTCTATTAGTTTCCGAATAGTTACGCTCTCTGCTGTTAGGTGGGCGGTCCCTGGTCTCTCTGCCTAGTCAAGGACCGCCCACCTGATAGTAGAGGGTATAATTGTGCTGAAATTAACAGGAGTGATTACTCTGGAATGGTAGGGACTAGAGAAAAAATTCCAACTGCGTTAAAATCAACGACACAACAACTATTGAAGGATGTAAAGACTTGGAGTTGAGGAAAGGTCCTCTTAAAATCAAAAGTTGACCAGTATGACCACCATTAGGGGGAGGTGACCTTTCAGACTTTTGAATAGTAATTGTACTATCTTATGATAGATTTCCTCCTGGGTGACAACCAAGTGGCAACTGGGGGTCTAGAAGATCATTCTTGGAGGTTATTTTGGGTGGTTGCCTCATCATCGTTCTGTACATGGGGAATGGGTGCCCCATACCAAACATTAAAGTTAGGCCCCAGCTTGACACCACCACACTCCTAAACTCTTAACAGAACAGGAGATCCTTTAGACCCAAATCCTATTTTCATGACAAGTACACAGCAACCTCGAAAGAGGCTACTACAGGAGTCCACCATTCCCGACTCTTCACATGTTTGAACTTATTTGGCAGCACATTTCTCGATACTGGCAACAGTCGACGAACACACTTCAACTAATCTTTGGCCAATTGTTCCTAAAACTAAGTTTGCTTGTGATCATCACAGACAGGTTTTTTTATTTTCTCTTGGCCAACATCACCCAAATCCAAAAACAATTCAGTTGTAGGAAGTGGAAAATGAATTGCCAAAAATAGAGAACAGTTATATGAACCGTCTCTCAGGCCCGGATCAGATCGTTCCCCTCTCCGCAACGAAAAATGCAGAGAGAAAAGTCCTGCAAGTAGTGCTTTCCTCTCCGTGTTTTTGGTGTGGAGACCACACAATTGGAAAGCCATGTGCAGATGTGAATATCTGATGGGTCTCCAAAATTATCCGAAAGTCCAAGTGGGAGATTCTTTCCAGGTCCGTACATAAGTTGTCAAGGCCCAAGTAAACTCTACCTATTTAGGCGTGGCGCCTTGATAAAATAAAAAATGACTTTTTGGAGTAAGTAGTAAGACCTTCATGGTTGTAAGAAATGGTTTGCTCATTGAAGATTGGCTTCAAATTTTTGTTCTTTTTTGTTTATTTTTAAATATATTTAGGTTCCTTTTACCTATTTTTGTTATTTCTCTGTCCCAGATCTGCCTCCTGGATATACCTACCCAGAGGTTGTCCAATCCTATACCTCTCCATCTCCCCACCATGTGCACTCTGCGGACACTGCTGATCCTGAAACTATGCAAACAGCATCAACTGCGGCAGAACCCGAGCAGTCCAGGACGTTTACCCCTTCCAAAAAATCCCCATGTCACACACCGGTTGTCGGGGACTCTTTGGAGGACAACCAGGAATTGCCTCGCTTAGGTGAGACGGATCTAAGTGAGATTTGTAGCCAAGAACCCCAGGTTTCCAAGTCCCAGGAGTGTGATCAAGGCATGGCCAGTGTGAGTTTGGATGAGCCCGAGACTAACGTGGAAGAGAAGGAACATGTAGAGTCTCAAGGTTTCGAAACCAGTGAAGAGAAGGAACAAAGTGATGGTTGTAACACTGAGGGCACATCAGCTGAAGAGTTGCCAAACATTTCTCAGGAGCCACCTGAGGCTTCAGTGACTGTGGAGGATCCTGATGACAAGGCTGGTAGCGATGTAGATCAGACTTTGTTACAAGAGGTCAATAATGACCTGGAGTCTGCTGATGTACAGGCAGAAAACGATGAGCATCTGACTCCTTCACCACCTTGCTCACCAGCTGAAATGGACCATCTTAAATCCTTCTATAGTCTGGATACCCTCATAGCTGCCAGTATCTCCTTAGGAGAGCTCCCCTCCATTGATGAAGAGGGGGGCTTCTTTCCAGCTGCCGACTCTTCATCTTTTCCCACAAGCTCAGGTATTCATGGGATTGCTCTGCTCAGCGAGTTAGCAGATTTGGCTCTACAAGACCAACTGCAAGATGCGAAAGGTAAGCGATCTTTCTACAACGTTTTTCAGCAGTACCAATACTCACCACTAGGGCCCTTCATGTTTTTGTGACTCCAGTTTGGCTGTATTGTTTAAAGGGGTTCTACCATTAAAATCAAATTTTTTGTCGATCACACGTAGGAATAGCCGTAAAAAGGCTATTCTTCTCCTACCTTTAGATGTCTTCTCCGCGCCGCCGTTCGATAGAAATCCAGGTTTTCATCCGTATGTAAATGAGTTCTCTCGCAGCACTGGGGGTGGTCCCCAGCGCTCAAACAGCACTGGAGGCATCCCCAATGCTGCGAGAGAAATCTCCAGCGCTGCCTCCATCTTCTTCAGGAACGGCCTCTCTTCGCATCTTCTTCCGACACTGGGGGTCAAACTTCTAGGCCTCGGGCAGAGCCGACTGCGCATGTCCACAGGCCACAAGAAAATGGCTGCTTACTTACTGTGTAAGCGGCCACTTTTCTTGTGGCTGTGGGCATGTGCAGTCAGCTCTGCCCGAGGCCCAAGGCCTAGAAGTTTGACCCCCAGCGCCGGAAGAAGATGCGAAGAGAGGCCGTTCCTGAAGAAGATGAAGTTGGCGCTAGAGAGTTCTCTGGCAGCATTGGGGACGCCCCCAGTGCTGTTTGAGCACTGGCACCGCCCCCAGTGCTGTGAGTGAACTCATTTGCATATTAACGAAAACCAGGATTTCTACGGAACGGTGGCTCGGAGAGGACATCTAAAGGTAGGAGAAGAATAGACTTTCTTAAGGCTATTCCTACGTGTGATCGCCAAAAAAATTGATTTTAATGATAGGATCTGTGATGTTGTTATAAGTACCCTGTTTCCTCGAAAATAAGACTGTCTTATATTCTCTTCCGAAATATATGACCTGTCTTATTTTCGGGGCGATGTCTTATGCAGCGACCGGAGCAGGGGACAATCGACAGTCATGCCGGCGCTTCCTTAGCGGAGCAGCGGCATGACTGCCAGTTGTAGGTGGTCCATGAGGTGAAGGGGGGGTGTCTTATTTTTGGGGAAACAGGGTATGTTCTGTTCTGCTTACTTATTCTGCTTTGTCTGCCTAGCAACAGTAAGGTAGTAAGGGAGGAGGAGCTGAGCTTAGGGGGAGGGGTTGTTAGACAGGGAGCCATGATGGAAGCACGAAATAAAGTGTTCTGATCTATAACAGTAATTATCTCACGGTGGACTTATTCCAGAAGGCCTGCACCCTCACGACAACACTACAGGATTCCTTTAAGATTCCAAAATCCAAATATTAGGTTGCTGCTTTTTCCCCTTCCTGCCTACTTTATGAACCTTGGCTTGTTCAAGTTGGCTGCTCTGCCTCGGCATAAGCCCACCGTTCAACAGGACCATTGAGATCCCCCCTAGTGATCCATTCTCGGTTGTAGTCCGTCCAATTCAGCTTCCAATAACCATTAAATTAAAAAAGTTTACACAATTTTTTCCCCCAAATTGTAGACATTTTTGGCCTCGTCGTTTGCTTCACGGGATCTATTGCAACGGAGCTCATTCGGCCAGTAAAGTGCGCAGCTCGCTACTGAAGTCTACAGCGTGCACTAATTATTTATAATAAGGCCTGGATAGGGTTAATAGACACCCTTTGAAGCTTTTCCAGAGGTCTGTAGGGAAAATAAGGGAAGGCTTTTCTATACTAAGAGCAGTTAAAAGCCCGGGATCGTATGCACTTAATTTCCCTGCTAGCTCAGTATTGTCATCTCCTGAGAGATTATTAAACCCAAACACTGCAGCCCGGGCCTCTAAGAGCAGCCTGCTAGTTAATCACAGACTCTTACTCTCCGCAGGGACCCCGAGCCCCCGACCTTCCCCTCCAAAGTCACTTTTTAGAGCAGCCATTAAGAGGGAGGATTTGATTTCCTAGTTCAGCAAATAAACACACTGCAGCGTAAAAGTGTGCAACGATACAGTGTGACCGTGCTCCGAGTCTCTAACCCGCACGTATAGCGCCCGAGGCGTGTTTGTTTTTGGTTTTTTTTGTAAAATGTTTTTGTGCGCGTAGTTGTTTTGGTTGTTGGCAATTGGGGTTTCGGACTATCAATGGTCACTTGCCCCAATTTTTTGAACATTTTTGCAACTTTTTGTATTTTATGATATTCTATATTCATTTCGTTATTCATTTCGACCCTTAGGGGTTAATTGTATAAAAAATTTTAGCAAACCCAGCCTTGTACGAGGGCCGTGGAGTGCCACTCACAGGAGCTTTCTGATGGTCAACTGTGACGTAAATGGTGGCATCACTGTCTTGTGTTGGACGTCAACCATACATGCAAGACAATGGGGATGGGGTCATCTTTTGGAACTTATGTCCCATTAGGCCCAAGGGTTGACCCGTCTATTATCCTATATAGTCTAATCATTGATGCCAGCGCTTTGCTTGGCAGATCTTTCATTTCGAGGCAGCAAGCCACGTTAAGCCCCTAGTTCTAAAATTGTGAAAATTTCCCAAAAATACCAAAGGTCCTTTTTTTGTAAATGGAGGCCCCTAAGTCCCATAACGACTTGGTTAATTGGCACAAATGCTAATTCGTCATGAAATTCTTGCCTTTACCTTTGCTCTCCATTGTTGAAGGACTAAGTAGATGTTGTAAAAGTCTTAACCCTATGAACGCCCGTTGGGTCCCTGCACAATGAAGCTCCCCAGTAAGCTGCGGCTAGGCCTTTCTTTGGCTGATGAATTATAAACCATGTAGTGTAATGGGGGTGATAATTAGCTGCATATTGCAGGCCGGCCCCTTTGTGTGTCTGTCATGGGACCCATCGGAAGTGCGTTGTCAGTTGGAAGACAGATGGGCACATGTGCCGGGCTGTGATATTGCACAGGAAGCCATACTTAAATAGGGCAATGTTCTCCAAGTAGCTTTTAGTATCGATTGCTTTTGCCATCGTGGATAAGGTAATGCACGGAAATGCAACCACATCAACCGTCTGGTGTCTGGAAGATGGTTCTCTAAACGCACTCGCGTGGGCATCTTTACAGGGAGTAGTGGCAATAATTGGCAACTTGCATGGTCCGTGGGGAGTTGCAACACCTCTTCTTACACCTGTTTGTTTGATAGAATCATTGCATTCTGTGCCGGGTGTTTTAATGGCTCTGGTTTATTATCATGGAGAGATGCGAAGAATTTATATCCTCAATATAATGAGAGAAAAAATACAATGGGGTTGGCTTGTCGAATCAAAATGTAGAAACGTAAGGACGAGGGCCTATGTATCATCCAGCTATGATGTAAAAAATATTTTAAAAAATATAAAAAATTTAACAATTTTTTTTGTGTTATCCACTCAGAATTTTTGAAACTTTTTGATTTTATTTTTTATTTATTTATTTTTAATTCATTTATTTTTTTGTTTATTTATTATTTTTTTTTCCAAAAATTGAGTTGTCCATTAGGCGGGGAGGGGTATTCAGTCTATACCTACAAGCAGGTTTTGTGCAGAATTTTATGTCTAATTTGTGTGACCATCCACTTTTATTGTAAAGAATTTTTGGAAAAAAAAAAAAAAGTTCTCATTGATACTGTATAGCCATAGCATTGACTCTTTCCCAAGCCAAGTCTACTATTAATATCTGTACAAATGCATTCATTTTTAATATATATATTTTTAAAGGGGTATTCTGGTAATAAATATTGATAACTGCCAGGTCAATGGGGGTCCAGTCTCTAAAACCGGGGTTCCCCATCTCCTGATGGAGCTTGGCCATCTTCTTTCTTAGACTTTGTATAGCATGGCACTATACTTGACTATCACTCAGTTCAACTGGAGAGTGGTGCCATAGGAACCCCAGTTTTTGTGATAGGTTGAGATCCCACCCTTCCTGATCTAGTAATATATGATTAAAGGGATCCTATCATTCGGATTGAATTTTTTGAACTAACGCGTCAGAATAGCCTTAAGAAAGGCTATTCGTTTCCTACCTTTAGATGTCTTCTCTGCGCTGCCATTCCGTAGAAATACCGGTTTTTACCGGTATGCAAATGAGTTCTCTCACAGCACTGGGGGTGGTTCCCAATGCTGCCAGAGAACTCTCCAGCGCCGCCTCCATCTTCTTCAGGAACGTTGTCTTCCTGTGTCTTCTTCCGGAGGAGGTGGTGAAACTTGTAGGCCTCGGGCAGAGCCTACTGTGCATGCCCACAGCCACAAGAAAAATTTTCTTGTGGCTGTGGGCATGCGCAGACGGCTTTGCCCGAGGCCTACAAGTTTCAAAGCCTGCGCAGGAAGAAGACACAGAAAGATGACGTTCCTAAAGAAGATGGAGGCAGCGCTGGAGAGTTCTCTGGCAGCATTGGGAACCACCCCCAGTGCTGTTTGAGTGCTGTGGCCCGCCCCCAGTGCTGCAGAGAGAACTCATTTAAGAAAAACGGTATTTCTACGGTATGGCAGTGCAGAGAAGACATCTAAAGGTAGGAGACAAATAGCCTTTCTTAAGGCTATTCCGACGTATTACGCACAAAAAATGCAAACTGAATGATAAGATCCCTTTAATTACTCAAGTACCGCTTTAATTTTTATTATATTATAAAATATTTCTAACCTATGACTTACCGTATGTGTATCAGTCCTCCAATAGCTATTTTGCCCAAGCTTTGAGTAACTTTCAAAATTCTTAAGTTATCATATTTTTAATTTTAATTTTTCCGCTTATTTTAGCTACTGAAGATGAATTGGTTGTCTCTGATCTTCAAGTTTTTGCAACCATTGCTGCTGCATGGTCTCTAGCCGAGGCTGATAGCCTAGAAGGTGCTAAGCCAACATGTCACCTTACCTGCTGCCCGAAACAGGCACCTCGTGTCCGCCTATCACGCCGGACGTATAGCTGGACACCTAAAACTAAACCTGTAAGTGAGGTGACCCATGTTCATCCAGACGACTATTGACTCCTACCCATTCCTGATGCAGCGTCATCTTAACTGGACCATTGTTTTTCCTCCACCCATAGGTCTGTCCACTGAAGGCTGCCATTGACCACCTAGACACCGAGGAGGTGGACATGCGAATGAAACTGGCGGAGATCCAGAGACGATACAAAGAGAAGCAAAGGGAGCTGGTGAAATTGCAAAGGAGACACGATCATGAGTAAGTGGATGTTTCTACAGATCTACCAAACGTGATGAAATGGAAGGAGAACCCAACTCTGACCATAATGGGTATCCAAGTCATCTAAATTGGAGGAGGGATGGTGCATGGATTGTATGGTATCCTCCATTATTGATCTGTCCATCACTGGACTGTTGAGGTTATGGTCAAGCCAGAAATATGTAGAGCTTGGAGCTGTTGAAATCGGCCATTTACCTGTGCCCATCAGGACACCATTAAATCAGACTCTCCTCCATTTACAGCAAAGAAGAGAGTTCTCGAAGTCCAGTCCGCCGGGGTCCAGGAAGGCCAAGAAAACGCCCGCACTGTCGTGCCCCCTCCACACACCGGCCGTATGAGAATAAGAAGACCAAGTAAGTTACCTGGAGACGTCTCTATACTGTTCCTCCATTGCCAGGTCCCGGTAGCCATGATGCGCAGTCCCCCGAGGACTGTATGTAAATATCGTACGAATGGATATATATTCTTACGCTCTCCTGGGATCTGTCTACGGTTCTTCAGGAGACGGATTTGGCCCTTCTGTTTATCTTAAGGCAGTGTCATTTCCATACGGTAGAAGTGGAGGGTCTTGTCTAAACCTGGCTGTCAGACCTTCACTTCCCAGCACCGGTCCTGTGTACACTCATTAAGAGCGGGAGGAATGTCTTCCAGTCAGCTCAATTCTACAATGCAAATATTGCCTTTATTCATTAACCTGCACTTAACACCCGCCGCAGTTTGGCCGTTTCGCTGTTGGGTTCGAGGACAGGATTTTTGCTCAAACTAAAACCATTGACTCAGATAAGGATTTTTTTTGCTAGGTCTTCATATATTTTTTCCATTTAAAGGGGAAGTCTACCTGTTGTGCACACTATCAGCAATATCTCCAATATTGTTTAAGGGCATATACTGGACTGGCTTTAGGCGAAGTGTGGTCCTGGGCCCCAATGATGCACACAGCTTAGGCCCATCAGATTGGTGGGGTTTCCATACCCAGCATCTCCACCGATCAGCTGCTTCTGGGCCAGACCCCTCACCAATCACCTCAATCCATGCTTCATCCTCCGCTACTGCAAAGCGGTCAGCGCTGAGGCGCCAAGGTCCTGAGTATTCAGGAGTACAGGCCTCGAATACTTAGTTACACTCTTGCAGTAGTTAAAGGGTCTCATGTCAGGGCCTACTTTAGAGATGAAGGACCTTGGCCAATTGCTCAGTTTGTCTCCTACCCCTGCCCTGCTGACCTTGGGTAGGAGACCTGCAAACCCTGCTGTAATGGCGGCCCTATTGGTAGTCAACCGGCATTGCCAAAAAAGGTCTATAGAACTGAGAAATGGGGAAAGGAATTTTTATCAACTTGGCAGGAGAGGACGACTCTGATTACTTTGTCACTGTTGATTTCTGGGTGGGAATGTTCTTTCAATGACAGACCCTTAAGGAGGACCTTTCACCACCTTCACCAACTCCTTCCATCCTTCAATGATTCTGAAACAGCCAGATTTTTTCCTCTAGCCCTCGCCGTTCTCGAGCAATCATTGCTGACCGTTTCAGCATCTGTACTGTCAGGTGGGTGGTCTCAGGCTATCTGCTCCAGCCCAGGACCGCCCATCTGACAATAGAGATCCTCATTAACATATTAGGTGCTGAAACTAACAGAAATGATTGCCGGGGCCTAGAGATAAAAACTAACTGCACCAGAATAAATGGGATTACACCTATTGAAGGATGGGGTGGGTTGGAGTTGATGGTGGACCTTCTATATCAAGAGTTGGAGTTGGAGTTGGGTTGGAGTTGATGGTGGACCTTCTATATCAAGGACCAGCAACCTCCGGGACATTGGGAGACTATTCTTCCCAGTATACACACTTGCTCGACTGTTCTCGAAACTCACCCAAGGTGCCTAGATCTTGATGGTTGTTGTAGTTTAACAACCGCTGGAGTCCCGAATGTTGCTGATCCCTATTCTATAGGATCAGGGGTGTAATTTTGAAGCTCCTGGGTCTCAATATCTACCATGTGTCCTTTATAATGTTGGAACCTTCATAGAAACCTATTCGAGCACCAAGTCCTGGACGTCGCTGCCATCTCTGCACCTCGGTATAGGATAGAGAACCTACTTAGAGGTTTTAGAACCCGGCCTTTCCCTTGATCCTGTCCCTTCCCACCCCTCGATGATCTCCCATTAGATGCATGTTGTTGAGGAAAGGGGGTGGTTCTCCCACAAAAGTGGCACACAGCACAGCCTAGAAACCCCCTGTCTGTGCCATGTAACCGCCTCTGGTCACATTACGGTGCCGCTCACTGGTTCCAGCGCTCTGCTATTACCCATTAACCGCCTGGTGCAGCTATTCTCGCACTCACGGGCCCTGTATAATTGTCCTTCTCTGCTACAAATTGCTTCTCCCGGCAGGACCATTTGCATAAATCCTCCGAGCTAGTCCAAACAGGATTGGAGAGTGTGTGCAATGCATCAAGCTCTATGATTTGGTAATAATAGTTAAATCTCTACTAAATGACTCCCTCAATTAAGACACCGGGAAAAAAAAAAAAAATGTCGGAGTTTTATGTCAGAAAACATTAGCAAACGTTGCGTGCTTGGAGGAAAGGGAGAGAGTCTACAAAAAGATGCCGTGTTTTGCTTGGCAGTGCCACTAGGGCAAGGGGCAGCTTATGCCTCCTGACCATAGCGAGGGGGGGGGGGGGTAGCAGGTTTTAGCTGAGCTGCTATTAAGGGACTTGCAAGTGTCTGGATTAATGCTGCCTGCCGACCGACCCCCCCCCCGATTCTCTGCTTCTCCCTCCTCCCTATTACACAAGCAGCTGTTTTACAGACTGTGGGCACAAGAGGCGGCTGAGTCATTAGTACTTAAAAAATAATCTGGGTAGCGGCATCTCGCCTTCCTCTGCCCTTTTTAAAGAGACACCTCTGTGTATTCATTAATATTGACAAATGTAGTAGTCCCCGATCCTGTACGCACGAGCCGAGCGCTTAGATGGCATCAGTTGTGTAATTAATGGGAAGGCGCTGGCAGCAGAGGGCGCTTGCGCTTCAACATAGGTGGGTCGGAAGAGAGAAGTGGTGGCCCATTGTGGGGATATCGACATAACCCCTTGGTGTCCAGTATGGGTAGAATCCACGACGTCAAGTGGTTTGACCCATTACAACACCTGCTACGCCCCCGCGCAAGACTGGTAGCATCGTGTAGCGCAATCGAGATACTGATGTCATAGGGATTGTGAGTGCCATAACTGATTGTCGGGGGTGCGGGGTGTCAAACACCCACCATTCACATATCACGACCTGTTCTGAGGATAGGTCATCAGGATAGAAGTCTTGGAACACCCCTTTAACACCAGAACCCAAATTTTTCTCTTTTTTTTTATTGCTGCCAGCATGAACTCTGGGTAAAGTACACGAAATCAGTACCTATAATCACTGGAGACAACGTCACGTGAGCTTGGGGGCATCTTTCCCGCTGGCACGGGTGACCCTTCCCGTCACAGACCAGGCCACTTCTTTTGTCGTAGTAGCTGCTTGCCAGACCAACCAAACCAAGCAGACTTTGCCCCAGCCTAACCCATGGCTCACCTAGTGCAGGAGTCATACCATGAGACATCTTAGAATGGAACCCGGGGTACAACTCTTAGGTCCGACCAGTTTTCTACCCGTTGTGTTATGCAGAACATTGAGAAAATGGTCTCCAATGGATTGAATGGCGAAGAGATGCCAACCAGTCTTGGGCAAGGACTCCATCTATAGCTGTTTACGGATCTACACGTAGGGTTTCTTACGAAGGAGGTTAACCCTTGACCTCCTTACGGGGTGATGGATCGGCACATGACAAACTTTCCTTTTGGGTCCATGTGTCATAGAACGAACCACCTTGGCAGAACGGTCCTTATTAGATACCACATCCCTAGGAGACCCTTGTACTCTTCTGGTGGAAGGGAAAAGGCAACCATTGTAGTTGTCAACAGGCTGACAACTACTAGCTGCCCCCCAAAAATAGTGAGCGTAGTCGTAGTCAAGTCTCTGGTTTATACAAGGGTTCAGGTTAAGACTATTCACTTCATAACCTCAACGTGACCCAAGAGGACATCTTGCGTGAAGTAGTTGAAAACAGACCCTTTCGACACAGGTGCATCTGGAAGTTTGCGATATGACTCATGGGAGATGAGGGCCATGAAAGGCCTTGCTTAAAATATTTCATCGTGAGCACTTATGTTGCGGTTTCCCGGAAGATGGATCCATTTGCCCCCTGTTGTTGATGGTGGTCGTCTATTCAGTCGCTCATTCCATACTGGCCCTACATGATAAAGCGCTAGCAATCTCCCGTCCGCATGGATGCAGGCTATACATCCCCGGGCCAAGAGCGCTGATAGTTTCCTAGCAACCCCCGCCTCCTCCCCTAAGCTCTACCCCGCTGTTTGCTGAATTTGGACTCAGTGTGATATGTGGAAGATGGAAAATAAGGTGATGGCATTGCACAAACCTTTTCATCCTAACCCATAAAGCTTCTGTTTGGCAGCCATCTTTACAAGAAGAAAAGGCTCCTCCATTTTCAGGCTCGGCCTTCAATGACATACGTGTATGGACGCACGGGGGATACGTTTCCCAAGACCGTCGTGCATTATTGATGCGCCCGTCATTTATTAATGCCTTGTCAGTAATGTATGCGCCACTTTATGGAGGGGGGGGGGGATGTGCGAGTGCCCGGGATGACACAACTCGCAAAGTGCCCCTTGCGTCATGTCTAAATATTTCATGAGCTCTCAAAGTCCTCGGCGTGGGTTTGGGCGCGGGAAGGGTTAAATAATTCCAGCTGAGATTCCAGAGCGGATTTAAGAAGCTTTGATGGATCTGCCTGCGGGAGATGCTTTTACTACAGATTTAAAAAGCTGGCGAAAATCCGCTCTGTAAGAAGCGCATTCGGTAAAGAAATCCCCCATGGTCAGGCTGACCTCCAGTCTACCCCTTGGTAGCCCCCAACTATGAAGTCTCTCCCCAAATCCCATAGAGCCGGCTTCTTTGTGTTTGTTCGTTCTGTCCGTGTACCCGGTGGCACCATGACTGTAGCAAAGTTTTTGTTCTGTAGGTCTTTGTTCTCCATGTCTACGTTTAAAGGGGCCGACCATCAGCTGATCGCTCCTGTGATCGGGGCAAACGCGGGACTCTTTAAGGGGGAGGTTTATTACCTTACCTTTATTCCTTTATTACCAATTACTCACGTCCATATGTACCAAATGGTTAACCCTTATCCACTTTCTAATATTGATGGTCCATCCTTCCAATGGGTCATCACTATTAGATCTGTCTGGTTCCCCTACAGATCAGCAGCTCCTGGTAATGTCGTCATGCTCACTCGCCGTACAAAGTTAGATACTGAAGTGCTGCCCCATAGACGTCAAGATCCACATAACTGGAAGCCATGTCGTCCCAGAACGGATAGGCTATAAATATTAGAAAGTGGATAACCCCTTTATTATTATATAAGTGTGAGGGTGAAGGGGTTAATGGTGGCGGTCTGGGGTCAGGAAAGTATACTTTATATATTATAAGCATGATATATTCTACCTGCCCTTGCCAGTAGGGGGAGCTCACTGCATGGCGATTTATACAGCTTGAGCAACCAGACATCTCTCCACTGCGGTCAATTACAAAAAACATGGACACGAGATATGGCCTCCACCTCCCAAAATCCTCCCGCCCCCCACTAAACTATGGAATAATCCAGACCTTATCCTCGTTCTTCGCTGCGGCTTTTAATCAGTCTAACCTACCTCCCGCTTACCATCATGGGAGCCGGTAGGAGGTGACAATCAAGTCTACTGTAGTGTGTTTACAGGAGGGTCTGGAGAGCAGGAATTGGTTGGAATAAATTAGGCCGAGATGTGCGCTGAGTGCTTTGCAATGGGGAATTCCCCTGCACCCTCCTCCCCCCCGTTTGCAGTTACATGGAATTTGGCACATGGAGGTGAGGTTAACAGCGGGCAGGGGGAACCTCGCTCTTCCTGGCTGGAGACACATCTCTCTGTGCTGAAGTGTGTTGGGAAGTGACAAGTTTCAGATAGGCCGTTCATTTAATTCCTACTGTGCCCAGAAGGAAAGCCGGCTGCGAGCATGTACCGCTTAGGCACACGTCACTCTCGTAGATGTTCCTGGCAAACCGTTCGTATGTTCCTACTGAGACACCAAAGTAGACAGAAGAGCTTCACATACGTACATACATCCCCACCATAAAACAAGCGATCATCTCCTTGACTTTGGTTTCCTCCGAGCAAACTTTAAGGCATCTGTAATTTGGAGGCCGACAAAGTCGTCTCGTGGGGTTGACCGAATTGTTCTTGACGTTTCTTGGCATCGATAAATAGCTTACGGTATATCGAGATGATGAGGTAGCTGAGTTCTAAGTATGGATTTTTATTTTTTCCGACCAGGCCTTTGAGCAGAAGTTTAAGCCTCCTATGTGCAGAGCTTCGAAATGATGGCGAGCCCAAGAAGAAGAAGAGTAAAATATCGGAAGAGAGTTTCAGCGATCAAGACCACTCGCAGAAGACCGTAAGTTCTACTCGAGATGATTGATCAACCCCAAAAAGATCTAAAAATGACTATGGACCTCCTGTAGGTTTGCTTCGTGGCCTACTGTATGTAAATGTTCGTTTTCTTGTAGATCAAGATGCATTGTAAAAAGATGGTGTGTCCTCAGAACAAGTTGGCGTCCAAACTGGCACGGAAGGTCTCGCAACTGAAGAGCAAGGCGTTGGGCTCTGGCACCAGCCCTTACCACCGTAAGGAAGTTCTTCCAACTAGTAAGATGCAGAAGAAACTGCCTCGACACAAAGGGTCATGTTTAAAGGTCAAAGAAGGAAGTGAAAGGAAAGGGCAGGAAAGACAGAGGCCAGAGGGAGCTGGGGATGCAGGTGAGGAGGGTTATATTGACCTTTCGATACAGACTAGTGGTTTTCTATATAAAAGTTCAACCCAGGGCTATGGATTGAGATTGTATCTAGACACTGTGATGTACAAAGCGTAGGTAGGGGTGAATTAGCAGAACGTTTTGGTTAGGTCTAAGCAGGACTGGACTACTCCTTTAATAACCTAAAAAAATTCTATAAAAATTCTGGTGTTCTTTATACAGATGAGGACAACGATGAGGACTCAGACAGCGATGACGGGGAGCAGGATCTCCCTGGACTGTCCAACCATGACACCAGTTTATCCCTTAATGCTCCTGGTAACTCCTCCCTGGTGGGTCCCTCAGCCTCGGCGGTCGTGAAAATGGAAGCCAATCAAAAAGCGAAAAAGAAGATTGAAAGACAGGGACTATTAGGTAAGGAATCTTGAAACCCTAAGCAAGGGTGGTGCCCAACCCCATTCCGTATTATTATGTTCTATATTTTCTAAATGTTTTATGGTAATCCGTCTCTATATCCAGGTTCATGCTGTATTACCAGCCCCGAGAGTGAAGTCAAGATCCGCAAACGTTCTGCCAAGCTGGAAGCTCGAACTCACCCCGATAAGCCTCTTAAGAAAAAGTCTTTGAGTCACAAGGGGAAACCTGAGGGAAACTTGCGGCGTAGAATACAGTCTGACACCCAGGCTCTGACACCCAGCAAGGCTTTGTTCTGTACTCCTAGTCAGGGACTCAAAAAGGACAAAAAGATCAAAAACATCCAGGTAGGTTTACCAACAATTACCTCGTACGGTATAACAACGTCTGTGAAATTTTTGCTTACGGTAATTTTTTTATGTTCTTTTAGAGAAAAAATGGAGTATTGAGTCTCGCGCTGACCTCTCGATCGCCCAAGAATCTTCTGAAAGAAGGGGTGAAGATGGGAAGGATGAAGTCTAAGCAGGTATATGGGATAAGGTTTTTTATTAAGATTTTCAAAAAGTTAGTACCAATATAAAAAAAAAAAGAAAATGGAGCAAACAATACACTGGGGGAGAAACGGAGAGGGGAGACCTGACAAAGGGCAAAAACGGGGAAGGGGATTTATTTTAGAGTTTTTGAGAGTTTTTGAGACTTGCTCCCATTACCAAGAAAACAAGTCGTCCTTCGATATCACGTCCCACGACTAGTGCCGGGCCCTATCTCGCTCTCTCAGTCCATGACCGTTTCAATCAGTTAACGTCTTCCTTCCCCTCCAGGAGAGAGGTCGGGCGGTCAGTCGACTCTTGCAAAGTTTTGCCGTCGAAGACGACTTCCAGTTTGATGATAACAGCAGTTTCTCAGAGGGGGAAGAAGAAACCAACTCGACGGCCAAGAACAAAGGTGAGATCATTGCTTGCAAAAAGTTTCGACCAACCGCAACTCCCATGTAGTGGTCAATTCCTAGGGTATTGGTAAGTGTCACCATGAAATATCCAAGGACTTAGTTTTGAGGTCATTGTCTCGTTCCAGCTCATATCTGCTCACTCTCCAAGACAGACTTGAGGGAAGGGTTGCAGGTTCTGATACCCAAGGAGGACAATTTACTGTACGCAGCCAGTATTCGCAGTCTACAGCCCCCTGACATGTAAGTCACCATATATCGCAATCTCAGGGTTGTCCGAGTTTGGTATTTTTCCCATTGTTGTACTTGGGTCACAATTTTTTTTATTTTTTTTTTTACAAAAACATTAATACTATGTGTATTTTTTTTCTTCACTACAGATACAGTGTTGTGATAGAGGGTGAAAGAGGAAATCGGCCTCGCGTTTACTCCCAGGAGCAACTTCTACAGGAAGCTGTAAGTTCCTAATGTGTGTCAACTGTGACAGGAAGTTCTATGACTTCCTGTCCATAAAATGTAGAGTAGGTCAAAGGTGAACCATTAAAGTGTTTTATTGTAGACTGCGTATATTGTTTTGCTTTTTTTTTTTTTTAAAAAAAAAAAAAATGTATTTATATAAGCACATTTTTTTTATATATTTTTTATGATTATTAAATTACTTTATCATTAAATAAAATGTAATAAAATTCAATGTAATTTTTAAAATATTTTTATGTAAATAAAACACATTGTAATTTTTTAATATGAGTTGAATACAATATTGTAATTTTTAATCAAATTTTATTTTTGAATTAAAATATATTTTTTAACCGAAAATTTAATAAAAAAAAATAATAATTCAAAAACTTTTGAGAGATGCATTGTGGTCAATGGCAATTCTAACAAATTCTGCATCCCTGCAGGTTGTGGATGTGAGGCCTCAGTCCACACGTTGCCTTCCACATGGAACTCGTGTCTGTGCCTACTGGAGTCAAAAGTCGCGCTGCCTGTACCCGGGGAATGTGGTGCGAGGTACGAAGCGTCCCGTATGAATTATTTAGAAAGAGAGCATTGTTGTCCGGTGGCTATATACTAATGAATGGAACTGATACGGGATTGTATGGGTTTAAGTAAAAAAAAAAAAAAAAAAAAAAAAAATTATAAAAAAATTACACAAATTTTAATTTCAATTAAACGGTTAATCCTATTACAGGAAAAAATAATTTCCCCTGTGCAGGCGTCCGCATTTTGTAGGCCGCCTATTTTTAAAACCGCTGCGTTCTCTTTACATGCCGGCGAGTGTGTAAAATTTATTAAGCGGTGCGGCAGGCAACAATACAAGCCGGAAAATTTATTCCTTTTTTTTTTTTTTTTTTTAACATTTTTTTTTTTTTTTTCCAAAAAAGAAATGATGCATCATGGCCGACATGCAGTCTTGTATTCTACCACATTCATCATCTTCAGATGTTGCCGTTGCCTACTTGCTGTACAATCTCAAGCACCCGTTCCCGCTCAATATAGTAATTGACACTTGCTGTCAGGGGCGACGTTGCCTAGCAACCTGCGCCACCGGCCGGCCGGTCACATGATCCTTATAGAATTTAGAATTGATTTCTCGATTTAATGAGAAACAGCGAGCACCTGTATTTTATAGACTTGTTTTATCGCTGCTTTTCATTGTCCGCGTTTGTCCCTGTTTTTTTTTTTTTATGTTTTTTTTTTGCAAAAAAATTCTAACATAAAATTATATTTTAATGCATTTTTTTTATATACCGTAGTTGATATTTTTTTAATTCTAATATGGCACATTCAGATATTTTTTTTTTTTTTTTTTTTTTTAATTTTCCAAAAATTTGGAAAGCTAAAATAATAATAAAAAAATAATCAGGGCTTAAAATAAAAGTATTGTCTCTGTTATTGTGCTAAATACACGGATATGCTTAATGGGAATAACTGGAATAATATACCCCCAGCTGTTTAATGCATGATATGAGTATTCAGTAAGGAGCTATGCAGCCATATTAGCACATGAGGGGGCAGGCTATTGTACAGGTGACTTCTAATACCCTTTTAATTTCACAGTAGGGGATTTATAATACCAAGTGGTTCATAATTCCAGGCATTCGTAATTCCTGGGTTCATGGATTCTCGTACATTCCATTGCGGAACGCTTGAGCGATCAGCCATGGTCCTCCAAGTATCGGCCCCGCTACTCTCTCTTTCACATGACAGTATCCTATCACCTTGGTTTGTCTATATTGTTTGCGTATCAAGGTCTCTATGCTATTGAAACGTTCCGTTATTTTATTCTGACAGGTTCCTCCAGTGATGAAGGGGAATCTGACTCTGTGACCGTTGCGTTTGATGATGGCGATCGTGGACGAATCACCCTGAATAATATTCGCTTACTGCCTCCTGACTTTACCATCCAGTGTAAGTAAACAAAACCAATGTGAAACCTCTTCAAGACCACCTCATTGAGAAGACCGGGTTCAGACGGAGGCCGCCTCAGATTCCAGACCAAAAAACCGGTAGCCGCGAATGGATGCCGGTACAGTGCACCAGTATCCTGTCGTGGCACTCTGCTCCGGATTAGGCACAAATGAATGGGCCTGGTCAGGAGGGAGTGTCTTCAGGCGGACATCTGTGGCTGAACCGGCCTCAGAATCCGTCTGAAGAAAGGGCATGCCGCTTCTGTTTTCCATGAGTGGGAACAAACTGCTCGCGGAAAAAAGAACTGACTGGCGCACATTGATTTCAATGGGAGACCTTTTTTCAGAATCCATGTCAAAATCCTGACCAAAAAACCCTGTCTGAACCCGGCCTAAACTTTTTGATTGACTACCTGTACCTTTCATATACCAACAAATGTTCTTGGAGAGGACGCCCTTCTAAAAAACCAATTTTGCAATGCAGTTTTGGGTCTACCTGTAAAAAGCCCATGATGGGGTCTACAGATTCCACCAGTGAAGGTGAAGTCTTTGGCAATGACCGTCTACTAAGATGTTGATCTTTCCATTGCAGGTACAGAACCTTCCCCTGCTTTGTTGTTGTCAGCAGAGAGTCGACGAACTAAGCGCTTCGCCAGTAATACCACCTCAACATCCGAAACCTCTCAGAACGCATCCTCCGAACCAGCCGAGGCATCAAGAAATAATGGCAAGAAGGCGATGAATAAGGAGAAAACTGGTGAGTAGATCGGGGAAATGGAGGCAACCATTTATAGAACGTCAACAAGGACCTTTAAAAAGTTTCCTACCAATAGGTTCTTGGCCCGATGGGATTTGGGTGGGTTTAGGCCGCCATTTTCTTTTGATCTTGTCAAGTTGCCTAAGGAAAGATCATGAGATATTGTACAAAAATGTTGGAGGCATCTTCTCCAGTTCCAAGCCTTGCTTAAGGAACTCGATCACCAATTCTAACGTAAATGATGAGTAAACTTTTTCGAAGGAACTTCTTATTTATCTGACATTTTTAGAGCCAACATGACCTAAGTGCGAAGCGTTTGCTAATTCTGAAAATCACAGGCATGACTGAAATAATGTGGTACCACACATTCGGAGCTGACTCCTTTCACGCTTTGGTTTTACAGATAAAATGGATGTGTTTAACTCAGGGGCAAAGACTCCCTTATCTGCTGCCACCACCAACTTCTTGGGTCGTTCAACGAGTGTGGACCTGATGAGCTGGCCTTCTCAAGGAAAGCGCAAAGCCGGCAACAAGACCAGCACTGGGCTCCATGATCCTTTTCAGTCACAGGGGTGTGGCAAGAAACAAAAGTCCAGAGAACAACCTCATGTGTTTGGTAATGGCTTTGGAGCGGATTCCTTCAGCAGTCTGGCTAACTCGTACAGTCCTTTCGGGAGTAGTGCCAACACTGGGATTACAACTGGGCAAAAACCTGCACGGACAAAGAAAGGGGATAGGCCAGAGGAGGAGGACAAGGGGAAAGGGGGGAAAAGGAAGGCAGGCAATGAGTTTTTAGTAAAACTCGATCACGAGGGTGTGATGTCTCCCAAAACTAAAAATGGCAAAGCTCTCCTACTCTATGATAAAGACTTTGGGCTTCATATTCGACAGAGCTACAGTTCTGCATCAGGACTGACTAAGGACAAAAAACGGAAGCCACCTCTTCATGACCACCTATCCATGGGCTTGGCACTTGGAAAATACACTGGGCAAACAGAGTATGGTGTGAATTGTGACAGTGACTGTTCCTACTCTGACCAGGATGAGGAGGATAATCAGGGGGGTCTGCGGGCAAGGGTCCCGTCAAGATTTCTTGCAGGACTATCAGTTTCTTCCTCTTCCTCTGGGTCCTCTTCATCTTCTAGCTCTGGTTCCATGTCTAGCTCCAGCATTTGCTCTACGGACAATGAGGATTCATCAGAGAGTTCAGATGAAGCAGACTCTACAATGCTCCTGCAGCCCTGCCTCACCCACCCCGTGCCTACCTTGCTGGCACAACACACAGAAGATGGTGGTCAAGGCTCCCAGGGCTGCTTTGTCTCAGGACAAAAAGCCAAACAGAGGAGGAAAGGGACCCCTTCAAACTTCCCTAAAACCAAAGAGCCCCTACCTAGACAGCAACGCCTGCCCTCTGTAGAAAACCGGCCAAAGATTTCTGCCTTTCTGCCTGCACGCCAACTATGGAAATGGTCTGGAGAGCCTACCCAGGTAAGAGTCATTATAACTTTGTTTTGGTAGTCTTTGTAAAATGGCGCACTCCAATTGGGCATATTTTGTTATCCTTCAATGACTTGTATCCACCTGCAGAGATATCTGCCACGGAGATGACCGGATTAGGTTATTGCAACCATTTGCTCCACCAGTGGTTCTCAAAGAAAACTTTTCCACCATTAGTTTGGCCAACTTATTGGAATACCTTAACCCATTGTTACTTACCTAAACAGATCTAAACCTTGAGATTTTATGTCCTCCATGTTATACACTAACATATCTTTTCTTTCGATTTCTAGAGGCGAGGAATGAAAGGGAAGGCCAGAAAACTGTTCTACAAGTCCATAGTGCGGGGAAAGGAGACTCTGCATGTTGGAGAATGCGCAGTTTTCCTATCGGCCGGGCGACCCAACCTGCCCTATATTGGACGTATTGAGAGCATGTGGGAGTCCTGGGGTGGCAATATGGTGGTTAAAGTCAAGTGGTTCTACCATCCAGAAGAGACGAAACTGGGCAAAAGGCACAGCGATGGCAAGGTGAGGCACATCGGAGTGAGGTGTGGGGGGTTGGTTGTTAATCATAGGGTACACTTACCTCAATGGACCAGAATGAAATGCCACTGTGAAAGAGTAGAGACCAGTCAGATAGTCTTGAACCGACCTTATATTCTGGCGCTTCTTCTGAATGGCCACCATGCATGGCTAAGGCTTCCCCATAGCAAAACTTCTCGTTATCGATGCTGCGTGCCAAACCTGTCTGGATAGGGCAGTGGTTCATAAGTCAACTCTTCAATGGGATAATTATGTTCCTAGAAGATAAAAGCTTCCATATCTAGAACAAAGCAAAAAAGGTGTTGCAGAGTACAGTCGCAGAAGAAAGCTTCAGAGTAGATTATATGGGTTAATCTTCAGTTTACTTCTCAGAACATGAGGTAACATCAGCATGTCTACATAGCAATACACAAGGAACACACTGGAAAAGAACTAACCATAGATAGATGCAGCAATGTGATATACAGACAAGTCTCCATAGCATATCATTACATGTATTCAGCACATAACAATAATAACATCGCCATGTAGTGTCCGGAAGCTGTAAGTTCCTCCAACACAGTATAATACAAATAAGTCTATATCTGTTGCATATATGTATATACCAACAAAAGGTACCCCATAGAGTAGTAGATGTAGACAATGGGCACAGGTTAAGGGTCCAGGAGTGAATAGGGAGGTAAAATGTTGATGATGGAGATAGTTTGCCCATCCGAAATCCATGGTGGATTCAAGATGGAGGAACTAAGAAGAAATAGAGGTAGCCGACCTGCCAATGGAGACTTGTCTGGATTTGGCAGTGTTGGATAACAGTGAGTGATACCCCTTTTGCCAGATATTGCCTCCCACCTTGATCCATAGCTAAATCATTGCATGGGTTCATAACAGGTTCAATGCCCATTATGGGTTTGATGGCTACAGAATTAGGTCTTTAAGACAATCGGTGATAGTCGAAAATTTATTGCCCTCCATGTTTGGGCGTAATATGGGTTGGCAACAGTAACCGTGACTTTTCTTCCCTTCCCAGAACGCGTTGTACCAGTCATCCCATGAGGATGAGAATGACGTACAGACAATCTCACACAAGTGCCAGGTGGTGAGCCGCCAGCAGTACGACAAGATGAGTCACAGCAAGCGCTACCAAGATCGGCAGGACCTCTACTACCTGGCAGGAACTTATGACCCAGGAACTGGGCGGCTGGTGACCGCAGAGGGTGTGCCAGTGCTGTGCTGATATGCCACAATGGGAGCTAACTGGGGGAGGAGGGTACCACTTAACTATACAGCACTTCTTACATTAAAACAGGTAGCATGGACAAGTCCGGAAATCTGTACACTAAACTCCACACATCAGACGTAGTTTTGGAAAGTGATACGCACAAGCCCTCGCCACCTATACGACATGCAGCGTGTGTGCCGACACACTGTTGTGTGACACTAATACAAGACGCCAGTCTCCGATGCGCCTGTCTCTGATGTAGGGTGACTGCTTCTGAAATCAGTAGATCTTTCTCCTAAAGAGAGGCCCTGGTTAATCCATTTCTAAAACGAATCGATGCCCAAAGGATGCCCAAGGCACTTGGGGTTCGCAACACTAAAGGAGAACTCTGACGTGGTAAATCGGAGTTACTCTTCCCTTTTTGTTTTTGTTTTGTTTTGTCCAACCTTTGGCACCTCATTTCTCCCATTCACTGCTGGCCAGACTCCACCAACCATTGGGACACTTTGAAGACCTGCGGTGGAAAGGCCCAATTTCATGGATCATCCAAGAGCCTAGAAGGAAATTGAGAAGTGTAGGTCTCGGGCACTTGTCACTTTGATGACATCGTCTACCGTTGTTGATGATGTCATTGGTCTACCATCATGCCCTGGTGATTCCAGTTTGACTAGAACGGGGTCAAAATTGGGCATGTTTTTGGCTCAAGATCCTGGCCATTCTATAGATGGTCGCCCCCTTCCGTATGGGAAGTTTGTGAACACACTGATGTATTATAACACAGACCTACTGATTTGCAGAAGGGCTATATACAGCCATGCTAGGAAGCTCTTTACTTTGATACCTGCCCAAACGTAATATCTTCTCTTCTACGGCTCTACAGTATTACACATCTATGGAAAACCTCAGCTGCCACCGGCAGGCGGTGCCACGTAGCACTTCGAAACACTACAGAAATTTTTTATTTTTTTTAAATTATGTGACTAAGTGGTCTATAGGCAAAGGCCGTTCCATCCTACGGGCCCCCCAACCTTAACGCATAGACACGAGGAGCATGTAAACTGCTGTGAAACCCAACAAACAATCACCCCCCCCCCATCACCAATTTTATACAAGCAAGTATCAAACTGAATATTTCCTAGCAAAAAAACTGCTCCATCCATTTTACCATCACTTTTTATTTGTAATTTTTTTGTAAATTTTTTTTTTTTTTTTTTGTGTGTGTGTGTTTTTTTTTATTTGTATTATTCCTAATTTATGGTCAACAGCCTCAAGTTTCAAGCCATATTCTCCCCAGTACCTCTTAAACAGCTTTTCTTCCTGAAAGGCAGGATCAGGTGTAATAATATTCTATTTATTCACTGTGTAAATACTGAATTTCTTTTGGAAAGTTTTTATTAACAAAATGAAAACTGCAAAAAAAAAAAAAAAAAAATTTAAAGAAAAAAAAATTTCAACTCAATGGAAAAAAAAAAACCTAAAAAAAAAATTCAAAAATTTACCCCCCTTTATTTTGCTGTCGCTGAAATATTAAATTATGCACTGTGTCCTTTGGCAAGGCTGGGAATATTAGGAATTCTGTATCATTTGTAATTAGAAGGGGGGGGGGGCTACAGAGAATAAAAGCACTTGGGGACTAGGTAGGGACTTGAAAGGGGGAGGGGCAATGAGAAGTATCTAAAAAAATAAAAATAAAAAATGTCACATTTAAATGCTTTTATTGTTAAAAAAACAAAAACAAAAAAACACCAAATTCCTGGAAATATGTATATAGATTGTCTGAAATATTTTTTTTTGTGTTGTTTAAGACATTTTTTAAGGAAAAAAAAAAGTAAAAGAAAATGTATTGGGAATGTCAATATGGTCCGATGGAATAAAAAAAAAAAGGAAAATATTCTATAAATATATATTATATAAATGAAGTGTGGCCTCGTATTTCTTTCTTCTCACCCATCAAGGGTACGTGTGTGTGTGTGTGTGTGTGTGTGTGTGTGTGTATATATATATATAAATTAAAATTTTAAAAAACAATAATAATAATAATAATATAAGGTGATCGATCGAATACTACGGTATTCGAAATACTCGTACTCGATCGAACACTACTAGCTGTTCGAAGTTTAAGGTACGATGCAGAACCAGCGTTGATTGGCAGAATGCTATACATTCTGCCAATCAACGCTGGTTGTTCTCTTACCTTTCGGAAGTCTTCTCCGCGCTGCGTCCCCGCGTCTTCTTCCGGGTGGAATTCACTCTGCCTAGGCATCCGGCCTAGGCAGAGTCGACTGCGCATGCGTTGGCATGCCCTCGCATGCGCAGTCGGCTCTGCTCAGGCGTCGGGCCGGGCAGAGCCGACCGCACATGCGCAGTCGGCTCTGCCTAGGCCGGATGCCTAGGCAGAGTGAATTCCAGCCGGAAGACGCCGCGGGGGCACTGCGCTGGGAGAAGACTTCTAGCAGAATCCAGCCCGAACGTCACTCGTGGACTTGGTAAGTATAATTTTATTGAATTTTGCCTACCCCTGAAACGAGCATTTCCCCCCATAGACTATAATGGGGTTCGAATTCCAGTGTTTGCTCATCTCTAGATATATATATTATTATTATGTATATTTTTTTAAATTAATTTATTTTTATTTTTTCTAAAGCAATACAAAAAATTCTCAAAAACATTTTTTGCCCCTTACATTATAAACCTGACCCAGACCGACCCCCCTCATTGTAGTAGGGGAAAAATAATGCAACTGTATTTTTACCATGTCCTTCTATTTTGTGCCCCTTTAGGTCGGGTTCAGATGGGAGTTTTTTGGCCCCGATTTTGATGCGAGAAGCCGCCTCAAATCTGGTCCAAAAAGTGCCTCCCGCGGCTAGCCGCGACTGTCGCAGATTCTGACAGTCGCGCCCTTCCGCTCCAGATTAGGCCCAAATGAATGGGCCCAGTTGGGAGGGATTGTCGCAACGTGGACGAGGAATCCACATGAAGAAATGAGTGGCTCCCATTGAAGTCAATGGGAGGCAGTTTTTGAGCGGGATTTTGGCACGGATTCTGTGGGGGGGATCTTTATCCATACAAATGTTTTCGATCTTCACTGACTTCTACATTTTGGGCACACATTTTGGTTGGGGACGCCTCCATAGGACATCAGTACTTTCGTGTTATGGCTCTGGCCATTTGGAGATATGTGCATGTGGCATAAATTTTTTTCACATGGCCATATCTGTCGTCAAAAATGTAATTAGATCCTGTCACGGGAATGCAGAAAACTTTTCCTAAAGAGATTTTTCCATGTAGGCCACTTATCAGAACCATATTTCTGAGATCCTCATGAGTTAAAGTGAAAAGCAGAAATGGTGGACCCAAGAAAGAAAAATCTTTCCTGGCCCTGGTGGTGTGGCTTTGGTGAAAAATGACACCTGTAAGTCGATAGCTGGTCAGGTAATGGAGGGGGTGTAAGCCGATGGCTGGTCAGATAATGGAGGGGGTGTAAGCCGATGGCTGGTCAGGTAATGGAGGGGGTGTAAGCCGATGGCTGGTCAGGTAATGGAGGGGGTGTAAGCCGATGGCTGGTCAGGTAATGGAGGGGGTGTAAGCCGATGGCTGGTCAGGTAATGGAGGGGGTGTACATCTCTCCCAGACTACTCAGGTGGGGGAGATGAGAAAACCCCAGGAATGTTTGTTCTCAGCAGACAACTTACGTCTGCTGAGCATTTTGGTAAATGCTCAGTACTGGGCTGGATTTTTAGGAATGGTAGGTAGGTTGGTAGTGGGACATGTTATTCCACCCCCCTCCAGTCCACACTTTGGGGATGTTCCAGCAGTGACTCAGCTGCAGAGAGTCTCCTTGTCAAGGAGGCTTAAGACGTCAGCTCCAGCAGCCACACTTTGGCAGAGCTTGGCTGGAGAGCTGACAGAGAGGTCCTATTTTTGGAGCTAGGTCCTGAATGATTCTACTGGCTTTTTGGATTTCTGTTATTCTAGGTGAGGTAACCTATTCTATGTTTAGTTAGTGCCTAGCCGGGCAGGGATTTATTTTTGTATTCTTTCCTTTTGTTGCTGCACCACCTTTTTGAGTGAAAATAAACTCTACCTTTGTTTTGGACTAAAAGAAACTGGACTTCTATGTCTATGCTGCCCCACCTCGCAACCCCAGACCCTGACACACCAAAAAAAAAAAATTCAGAAGATCCACCATTGAATAATTGTCTTCCTTGGGCACCTGATAAACAGAAATACTATGGAATTTGGTTCCTCCACTCCTTAAAGAGGGACCCCAGTGGTCTCCAAAGTCCTATATTTATTTGGTTAAAGGCCGGCCCCAAACTTTTACCCAACGCGTAACCTATTATTTGTGGTCGAGTGATAGTAATTGGTGTTAATGGAAAAACTCTACTGGTCATGAACGTTCTTCTTTAAGTGTCCCATACTGGTTTTCATCACCTATAAGTAAAACAGATGGAGCCCACCTTATTTCATCACTGGACAAAAGGGGTTTCCATTAGAGGGAACCTTTTTTGAGTACCAGGTCCTGCTCCCAGCACCCCCGACAAACAGATAGAAGTTGTATTATGTGGTGGTCAGTTCGATAGATAGCCATCTACGTCATACAAAGACAGAATGTACAGACCACTCTCTAGAAGGGCATATTGGGCAGGTGTTGTCCTCATTAGACAACCCATTAATGACGGTGAAGACCAATGGGCGAAACTATTAATGGGGGATCCCATTTTCACCTCTGGGATGCAGACCCCACCGGACCCCTGTTGCAGCTACATAGAAGAGATATGCATGTTCCTGGACATATTCACTCCCTATACTACCCCCATAAATCTCAAAAGAAGGGACGGCCACACTCATACCCATCTCTTCTTTGCTTGATGGGATCAAGTAAGGGAAGTGGAGGCCCTGAGTCACACCTGTGGTAGGTAGACCTTTATGGGTTAGATCATTCTTGGGTCTAACACAACACGATGCCCTCCCATCATTCAAGCTTTACTGGGGTGAAAAGAGTTCCTTTCCCCTTGGGGCCTGTAGTTTTATGGATGCAACCCTATGTTGCATCCATAAAGTGCTGACCAAACATAAGAGAACCATTGCCCCCTACTTCACCATGACCATGAATTCTTGGCGTGAATAGAATGAGCCACTGCCCAAGTCCTCAACCAAAATGGTGATTCCTCTTCCCCACCATCCTTTGCCATCTCACCAAGTCTGGAGACCATGATACATTCGAGATCATCTGGCAAAATTGAATGTGCAGCCAAATTTTATCTTGTCTATGGGTGTCTTAAAAGTAGTGGAAGGGAAGAGAGAAATGGAGAAGACGGGTCGGAAACAGATTTTCGGTGAAGGATCGGATATGAATGCGAAGAGACTTAGAACATAGCACGATCAAAAATGTCCATCTGTTTTCTTCTACCCAATAATTCCATCCTAAATCCAAGGCATTGAACCTACATTGACATTACCCGAATTTATAGCCTTTATTGATCCAACTATCACTCAGATCAGGAGCTCCTCCCTTAGATTTATGGATGGTCTTGTCATCAACCGTCCTCTCTGGAAGACCTTCTAGTGTGAAACATCTGTTATCAATTTCCAAAAATTTCATTTGTTACAAGCTTCATGATGTGGCAGCAGACAAAGAAAGTCTCAATGTCTTGGCCTATTCTAGTAGGATATAGATGATGCCAATAGATCCCCCAAAGCGGGGGGGGGGGGGGGGGTCGCTACAGCAAAAGACAAAATGGCCCCCACTAAACCAGCTCTTTACTGGAGTGGGACGCAAGAGGCCAAGTATCCCTGTCCCACCAATCACCCTCATACGAGATAGACTTCTTTAGGCTGGTAACCTACAACGGAGAGGTTTGGCAGTATAGGCCACCATAGCTCCGGCTACAGTCTGGCATGTCAGCGCAATATAGGAGTCAGGTGAGTGTTTTGGGGGTATTTTTTTCCTTAGGTGGAGTATTTACGTTGTGGGCACATGGGGGGAGCGCCGCACCTCTCATGAGGTGACCTGAAGCGACCGCATCAGGCGGCGCTATGCCATGGCCCCGGGGGGGAGTGGGGGGAAGCATTTTTACTGACCTAAGCCAGTCAAGGACAAGCTGTCCTGGACTGCACGGAAAGCGAGCGGTGGATTGGGGAGGCCCTGTGGACGCAGCGCTGCTTTAACTTACCTATTAGCAGCGCTGCTCCAGCGGCCGCCCCTCACGCTTAGCAGAGAGCAGGTCCTCTCCTTGCCTGCTCTCTGCCTGCTAACGCCGCCCCCTCTGCTCCACCCCCTCCTCCCCACACGCCGGGTGACTTGGCCACGTAATCAGGCCCGCACCCGACGTGTGCCTGTGTCCTACGCGCGGGGGGGTGTGCTCTGAAGACCGGACAGAGGACCGGACCAAGAAGAGCAGAGAGCTGCAGGTAACCGGACACCGGTGGGGGGAAGGGGGTTAATCACTACACAGCATAGGGTCTAAAAATGTAAACAATTTTTGGACTACATGCTGTGTAGTCAGGGGTGAACCTAGCCTTTTTGCCGTGTGTGTGGGGGGGGGGGGCGGCGGTTGTTGGTGGTGGTGGGTTGGGATTGGGGGGGCAGCTTTCTGTCAGCCGCCTCAGGCGGCAAAAAGGCTAGGTTCACCCCTGCATGGGGGGAGCATTATTGTTGGGCAGTGTCTGACACTTATTACTGTAGGGGGCGCTATCTGCATGATATTGGTATTTTTTCAGAGCAAGTTAAGAAATTGGTTGCTATGGGCCTAAAAGACAGATTCGACTCAAATATTCCAAATTGTTAAATTTTTAACGAAACCAAACAAATGGAGATTCTTCTCATATGAACTAAAATGGCTGCCGAGACATGCAATGTAGTAAATTATACTCTGGGGTCTCAAATGAAAAACATTTATACTCCCTTTCCCTCACTTCTTTTGCGCTTCCTCGCCGCGTCCAGTGGTCTCCTGGTGATGTCATGCACCTGGGGTCACCACTGAGGCCTGTGATTGAATTGCAGCAGTCACATGGTTCCCGCCGAACTAGCATGACGCCCTGTGTGCCCATGTGACCACTGAGGTCCAATTACAGGCCTCAATGTTGACCACAGGCGCGTGACGTCAACGAGGAGGCCAAGAGAGAGCGCCGGATGCTGCGATAAGGGCCAAAAGTGTGGATGAAAGGTGAGTATAAATGGTTTTTATTTATGACACCTCCCCTAGGCCTCCCCCCATTATATCCTCCACCCACAGTATAATAATATCACTTCTGTTTCTTGAAACAAATCTTGGACACGAATCACCTGAACCCAAAATGAATCTTGAGAGGTTCACCCATCTCTAACAGTACAAACATGGTCTGAGCAAAGCCTAGGCCCGATCCACCTGTTTCTGTACACGGCCCCCGATTCCCAACCAAACAGCAGAGTCATTATAATCCCCTTCATCACAGACAGAGCCGCGGCTGCCGCCATCTCGACATTTTTTCCCTATTATTGTGCGTAACATGTGTCGCTGCTGTCTCTGAGACTATCAAGCTGGCATCCAGCGCCAATGCCATGCCAGTTCTCCCCTGAATATTAGCTTTCATAATGCTAATGACCCATCCTTGTGTACAGAGCGGGTACTCTCATTGTTCTCTTGGACACAACAGGATCATTTTTCCGTCAGGCTGGGTCACATTGCCAAAAAGTTCACTTGCATCCAAATGGCTTTGCGGTTGCCAAATATCGGCCCTGGAATCAGGGGTGGGAATTCCATGCTGGGTTTTTGGACTTTGCAGCTGAACGTGGACACTGCTCTTTGGCAATATTCGCCGGTTGGCTTCACGAGTCAATGAGGTCCCGTAGATTAAGACCACTCCAATACACTTAGCCTGAACAGATGTTCACTCATACACAGAGCGCCATTGTAAAGGCATGTTGGATGGGGGGGATCACTTACCCCATGCTGCGAGTTGGAAAGATGTTGGGAATTACAAAGGCTGTAACAATATACACTTTGTTCAGTTACAGAATTCTGACCCTTGTCCGTGATGAGAAAAAACAGCGCCACACCTGTCCAATGGTAACATGTAGTATTGCACACACATCAGCCACATCAAGTGAACAGTAATACCAGGCACAACCCTTATATTCAACAGATTTGGTGAGGTTTCTGCTATTATCTACATTTTAAAAGGTTCCTAAACATCCTGCAGTTGTACTAAGCCAAATATTCTGAGAAGTCCTGTTTTCTGTTGGAGATTTCTTTGCAGCAGTCCCCTCACTTACAGCACATTGATGATCACAGTTGTCCTGTATATCTGAGGTTTGGAGACAGACTCCCTAGGAGTAGAGTTGATGCCACTTTTCAGTTTACGATCCATTCACGTGATATGGTGTGGGACAATAATGGTGGCAACCGGCATCCACTAGATGCTCCAAGTATGATCCCAGGCCTGTTCATTGGCTGGACAGAAAACTCTACAAGAACAAATTTTTGATCCGACTCCAGGAGAGGTCCGATGTACCATGCCGGAGGGAAACCACAATAGACGCCATATGCTTGTGAATGCTCAAGTCACTAGGCAGCCATCTACAATACCCTGGAGTCTTGAATGATCACCTAAACCTACAGAAGAAAAATCCACAATAGTAATTGTATACCCAAAGGAATTGCAAAAACTGGAGCCTTGGTTTGGCTCCACCAGAAGCCAGGAAGGATAATGAGGATCTTGAAGTCTGATATCCTCACCCTCCCGAGACCTCGGGTCATCTACAGGTACCAATTAAGCGAGTCTACTGTCTAGGAGGTCTAATCCTCTGTGTCCATTATTAGGTAATTATCCATTAATAATTGACACCTCTGTCCATTGAAAAGAAAACATACAACACTGTATCTCCTCCAAAAAGTGGAAAAATAATAATTGTTTGTTGACAGACTTCGATCTTGGCTACGGTTTTATATCTATAGCTGGTTGTATCTATCGCATTTCTACCCAACTTCTACCAATTCCTTACACCTTGAACCCACCCATCAAACCCATCTTGAGTAGGGTTGAGCTGATCTGGAGATTTCCGGATCGATTTTAAAATCCGATTTCCAATCATTTTCCAGCCGATCCTGAAATCTGCTCGATCGCCGATCGGTATCCGATCTTTCCCGATCCTGATTGCTCAAGCCTATTAAAGATATTGATAGCCGATCTTGAGATAACCTCCAACCTCGATGGAAAAAATCGACTCCCGGAAAAAAGAAGCAACGTACTCATTCTTTCAGGCGCCTTGCGACATCCGTTTGAAGACACTCCCTCCTGACTAGGCCCATTCATTCGGGCCTAATCCGGAGCGGAGTGCGCGACTTACCCTTATACTGTGAGGTCTCTTCAGAACCCAAAGTATAAAACGTGGAAACCCAGAGAAGGTGTGGAAACCTAATAAACAGTGATACTCACCTTCTCTCACCTCTCCCTCTTCCGACCTCCTGGGAGATGTCACAAGCCCCAGGTGATTGCAGGGACCTGTGATTGGCTCTCAGAAGTCATGTGGGGCACGTTGATGTCATGGATTGAAGAGGCGTGACATCAGAGTACTCTACATGACCGCCAAGACCTAATCACATGCCTCAGAACCTGTCACATCACCTAGAAGGATTGAAGACGTCGAAGACAACCAATAAGGACCCCATAATGGAGTCCAGGAAAGCTGATGGAATATCAGTTTTTATTTTTGGGTACGAAGAGATTATAATCGCACTTCTGGTTCAGAAGGAACACATTTGGCCTGAAAAAAAAAACACGGGTGAAAAAAACCTGCAATTATTAGTGACATAAACCTCACAAGGTGTGCCCATTTCTGGCCATCAGTTGTCAAAAGCTAAAGTTCTTTGTTAAATTTCTCCCAATGCCTGTCCAATGACGTTAGTCTTATGTTTATGGCTACCTTTAGACCTGGTGTTACTTCCATCTCCTACACAGAACTGAAGCCTATCCCAGACAAAAAAAGTTCCCTTCAAGATTCAAGATTGTTCAAGATTGTTGAACTTGGCACTTCCAAAATTGCATCATGGTCTCGAATCGGAACATGAAGAATGGAAAATATTTCCAATGAAATACTATTTTGGGGTTGGTGGGGTTGGGTGTGCACCATGACTCTTGTCTACTCCAGGAGATGGATTAACCTATAGCTTAGAAGCTTTCAGAAACCCGATGGATCTTCTTCACCATTTTACAGACCAGAACATGGGTGAAGCAAGGTAGGCTGTATCAGCTGGGGGGTAGGGTGTTCCTAGCGTGGATGTCCCATTTTATTAGACTCAGATTTCATACCGACCGTGTGAATCTGTTGCACATATAAACATTTGTATACTCCAGTGTAAAAGACGCTTTACACTTTCATGTTGAATCAGACTGATGACCTGCCAAGAAATGACGATTCATTGACATGACTCCAGGCTCGCAGATATTGGCAGTGCGCGCGGAGAAAATTGTTTACCAGAAGCTCTTAAAAAGTGACAAAGAACACAAAGTTACTGGCAGGAAAACGATATTTCAGCTCTTGTGTGATTGGGCGCCCTAACACCCGTAGCCACAATCTTATCTTCATCCTTCATAGGCAGCGTACGACGTCCAAACTGTACAATTTTATAAGTAGAGGATTCCTGTTCATCACTCTCTGTGTGCAGCATTTACATATAAATCAAGAACTAATGGCCTCCTGACTATATGGAGATATCAGTAGATGTCATCTCTGAACAGTGTTCAGTGTCCGGACCACACGTAAAAACTATCTGGTGTCCAGACTATATGTAGAACAATATCCAGTGTCCGGACCAGATGTAGAACAATATCCGGTGTCCAGACTACATGTAGAACAATATCCGGTGTCCAGACTACATGTAGAACAATATCCGGTGTCCAGACTACATGTAGAACAATATCCGGTGTCCGGACTATACGTGGAACAATATCCGGTGTCCGGACTATATGTAGAAAAATATCCGGTGTCCGGACTATATGTAGAACAATATCCAGTGTCTGGACTATATGTAGAACAATATCCGGTGTCCGGACCAGATGTAGAACAATATCTGGTGTCCGGACTATATGTAGAACAATATCCGGTATCCGGACTATATGTAGAACAATATCCGGTGTCCGGACTATATGTAGAACAATATCCGGTGTCCGGACTATATGTAGAAAAATATCCGGTGTCCGGACTATATGTAGAACAATATCCGGTATCCGGACTATATGTAGAACAATATCCGGTGTCCGGACTATATGTAGAACAATATCCGGTGTCCAGACTATATGTAGAACAATATCCGGTGTCCGGACTATATGTAGAACAATATCCAGTGTCCGGACTATATGTAGAACAATATCCGGTGTCCGGACTATACGTAGAACAATATCCGGTGTCCCGACTATACGTAGAACAATATCCGGTGTCCAGGTTATATGTAGAACAATATCCGTTGTCCGGACTATACGTAGAACAATATCCAGTGTCCAGACTATATGTAGAACAATATCCGGTGTCCGGACTATACGTAGAACAATATCCGGTGTCCGGACTATACATAGAAAAATATCCGGTGTCCGGACTATATGTAGAACAATATCCGGTGTCCAGACTATATGTAGAACAATATCCGGTGTCCAGACTATATGTAGAACAATATCCGGTGTCCAGACTATATGTAGAACAATATCCGGTGTCCAGACTATATGTAGAACAATATTCGGTGTCCAGACTATATGTAGAAAAATATCCGGTGCCCAGACTATATGTAGAAAAATATCCGGTGTCCGGAGTATATGTAGAAAAATATCTGGTGTCCAGACTATATTTAGAACAATATCCGGTGTCCAGACTATATGTAGAAAAATATCCGGTGTCCAGACTATATGTAGAACAATATCCGGTGTCCAGACTATATATAGAACAATATCCGATGTCCAGACTATATGTATAACAATATCCGGTGTCCAGACTACATGTAGAACAATATCCGGTGTCCAGACTACATGTAGAACAATATCCGGTGTCCGGACTATACGTGGAACAATATCCGGTGTCCGGACTATATGTAGAAAAATATCCGGTGTCCGGACTATATGTAGAACAATATCCAGTGTCTGGACTATATGTAGAACAATATCCGGTGTCCGGACCAGATGTAGAACAATATCTGGTGTCCGGACTATATGTAGAACAATATCCGGTGTCCGGACTATATGTAGAACAATATCCGGTGTCCAGACCATATGTAGAACAATATCCGGTGTCCGGACTATACGTAGAAAAATATCTGGTGTCCAGACTATATTTAGAACAATATCCGGTGTCCAGACTATATGTAGAAAAATATCCGGTGTCCAGACTATATGTAGAACAATATCCAATGTCCAGACTATATGTATAACAATATCCGGTGTCCAGACTATATATAGAACAATATCCGATGTCCAGACTATATGTATAACAATATCCGGTGTCCAGACTACATGTAGAACAATATCCGGTGTCCAGACTACATGTAGAACAATATCCGGTGTCCGGACTATACGTGGAACAATATCCGGTGTCCGGACTATATGTAGAAAAATATCCGGTGTCCGGACTATATGTAGAACAATATCCAGTGTCTGGACTATATGTAGAACAATATCCGGTGTCCGGACCAGATGTAGAACAATATCTGGTGTCCGGACTATATGTAGAACAATATCCGGTGTCCGGACTATATGTAGAACAATATCCGGTGTCCAGACCATATGTAGAACAATATCCGGTGTCCGGACTATACGTAGAAAAATATCTGGTGTCCAGACTATATTTAGAACAATATCCGGTGTCCAGACTATATGTAGAAAAATATCCGGTGTCCAGACTATATGTAGAACAATATCCGGTGTCCAGACTATATATAGAACAATATCCGATGTCCAGACTATATGTATAACAATATCCGGTGTCCAGACTATATGTATAACAATATCCGGTGTCCAGACTATATGTAGAAAAATATCCGGTGTCCAGACTATATGTAGAACAATATCCGGTGTCCAGACTATATGTAGAACAATATCCGGTGTCCAGACTATATGTATAACAATATCCGGTGTCCAGACTATACGTAGAACAATATCCGGTGTCCGGACTATACGTAGAACAATATCCGGTGTCCGGACTATATGTAGAAAAAAATCCGGTGTCCAGACTATATGTAGAAAAATATCCGGTGTCGGGACTATATGTAGAAAAATATCCGGTGTCCAGACCATATGTAGAACAATATCCGGTGTCCAGACTATATGTAGAACAATATCCGGTGTCCAGACTATATGTAGAACAATATCCGGTGTCCAGACTATATGTAGAACAATATTCGGTGTCCAGACTATATGTAGAAAAATATCCGGTGCCCAGACTATATGTAGAAAAATATCCGGTGTCCAGACCATATGTAGAACAATATCCGGTGTCCGGACTATACGTAGAAAAATATCTGGTGTCCAGACTATATTTAGAACAATATCCGGTGTCCAGACTATATGTAGAAAAATATCCGGTGTCCAGACTATATGTAGAACAATATCCGGTGTCCAGACTATATATAGAACAATATCCGATGTCCAGACTATATGTATAACAATATCCGGTGTCCAGACTATATGTATAACAATATCCGGTGTCCAGACTATATGTAGAAAAATATCCGGTGTCAAGACTATATGTATAACAATATCCGGTGTCCAGACTATATGTATAACAATATCCGGTGTCCGGACTATACGTAGAAAAATATCTGGTGTCCAGACTATATTTAGAACAATATCCGGTGTCCAGACTATATGTAGAAAAATATCCGGTGTCCAGACTATATGTAGAACAATATCCGGTGTCCGGACTATACATAGAAAAATATCCGGTGTTCGGACTATATGTAGAACAATATCCGGTGTCCAGACTATATGTAGAACAATATCCGGTGTCCAGACTATATGTAGAACAATATCCGGTGTCCAGACTATATGTAGAACAATATCCGGTGTCCAGACTATATGTAGAACAATATTCGGTGTCCAGACTATATGTAGAAAAATATCCGGTGCCCAGACTATATGTAGAAAAATATCCGGTGTCCGGAGTATATGTAGAAAAATATCTGGTGTCCAGACTATATTTAGAACAATATCCGGTGTCCAGACTATATATAGAACAATATCCGATGTCCAGACTATATGTATAACAATATCCGGTGTCCAGACTACATGTAGAACAATATCCGGTGTCCAGACTACATGTAGAACAATATCCGGTGTCCGGACTATACGTGGAACAATATCCGGTGTCCGGACTATATGTAGAAAAATATCCGGTGTCCGGACTATATGTAGAACAATATCCGGTGTCCGGACCAGATGTAGAACAATATCTGGTGTCCGGACTATATGTAGAACAATATCCGGTGTCCGGACTATATGTAGAACAATATCCGGTGTCCAGACCATATGTAGAACAACATCCGGTGTCCGGACTATACGTAGAAAAATATCTGGTGTCCAGACTATATTTAGAACAATATCCGGTGTCCAGACTATATGTAGAAAAATATCCGGTGTCCAGACTATATGTAGAACAATATCCGGTGTCCAGACTATATATAGAACAATATCCGATGTCCAGACTATATGTATAACAATATCCGGTGTCCAGACTATATGTATAACAATATCCGGTGTCCAGACTATATGTAGAAAAATATCCGGTGTCCAGACTATATGTAGAACAATATCCGGTGTCCAGACTATATGTATAACAATATCCGGTGTCCAGACTATACGTAGAACAATATCCGGTGTCCGGACTATACGTAGAACAATATCCGGTGTCCGGACTATATGTAGAAAAAAATCCGGTGTCCAGACTATATGTAGAAAAATATCCGGTGTCGGGACTATATGTAGAAAAATATCCGGTGTCCAGACCATATGTAGAACAATATCCGGTGTCCAGACTATATGTAGAACAATATCCGGTGTCCAGACTATATGTAGAACAATATTCAGTGTCCAGACTATATGTAGAAAAATATCCGGTGCCCAGACTATATGTAGAAAAATATCCGGTGTCCAGACCATATGTAGAACAATATCCGGTGTCCGGACTATACGTAGAAAAATATCTGGTGTCCAGACTATATTTAGAACAATATCCGGTGTCCAGACTATATGTAGAAAAATATCCGGTGTCCAGACTATATGTAGAACAATATCCGGTGTCCAGACTATATATAGAACAATATCCGATGTCCAGACTATATGTATAACAATATCCGGTGTCCAGACTATATGTATAACAATATCCGGTGTCCAGACTATATGTAGAAAAATATCCGGTGTCAAGACTATATGTATAACAATATCCGGTGTCCAGACTATATGTATAACAATATCCGGTGTCCAGACTATACGTAGAACAATATCCGGTGTCCGGACTATACGTAGAACAATATCCGGTGTCCGGACTATATGTAGAAAAATATCCGGTGTCCAGACTATATGTAGAAAAATATCCGGTGTCGGGACTATATGTAGTAAAATATCCGGTGTCCAGGCCATATGTAGAACAATATCCGGTGTCCAGACTATATGTAGAAAAATATCCGGTATTCAAACTATATTTAGAACAATATCCGGTGTCCAGACTATATGTAGAAAAATATCCGGTGTCCGGACTATATGTATAAAAATATCCGGTGTCCAGACCATATGTAGAACAATATCCAGTGTCCAGACTATATGTAGAACAATATCCGGTGTCCAGACTATATGTAGAACAATATCCAGTGTCTGGACTATATGTAGAACAATATCCGGTGTCCAGACTATATGTAGAAAAATATCCGGTGTCCAGACCATATGTAGAACAATATCCAGTGTCCAGACTATATGTAGAACAATATCCAGTGTCTGGACTATATGTAGAACAATATCCGGTGTCCGGACTATATAAAGAAAAATATCCGGTGTCCAGACCATATGTAGAACAATATCCAGTGTCTGGACTATATGTAGAACAATATCCGGTGTCCAGACTATATGTAGAAAAATATCCGGTGTCCAGACCATATGTAGAACAATATCCAGTGTCTAGACTATATGTAGAACAATATCCGGTGTCCGGACTATATGTAGAACAATATCCGGTGTCCAGACTATATGTAGTACAATATCCAGTGTCTGGACTATATGTAGAACAATATCCGGTGTCCAGACTATATGTATAAAAATATCCGGTGTCCAGACCATATGTAGAACAATATCCGGTGTCCGGACTATATGTAGAACAATATCCGGTGTCTGGACTATATGTAGAACAATATCTGGTGTCCGGACTATATGTAGAAAAGTATTCGGTGTCCGGACCATATGTAGAACAATATCTGGTGTATACCCACTTTTTGAGTATTGACCACTGGTTCTTAATGGGAGAAGTTCTTCTTGGAGAACATCTAGATCTCATTATTCATGACAAAAGTGCAAGTGATCGGACTCCATGGATGCAGATCCCCCCTCATATGAACGGTCTCAGGATACTTTATTTATGGAATGACACCGGGCTCTTAGTAGTCCTCACTTTTTCTTCTCCAGACAATCATTCTTCCAGATGTCGCAAACTGTCTGAAGGACAAACTGTGAAGTCCAATCCTTGTATATCCTGCACAATGTCTGTCCTTGATGTTTTTCTTGGAGAGAAGAGACTTCTGGAAGTAGGAGCTAGCTGGTAGGAGGTGTTGGGAGCAGATATTACGTGTGAGCATGCACATACACTGAACATGCTCCGCACGGCCCAGCCAGATAGTAACACAAAAAAAGACAATTGTTTGATCCAACAAGCATGCAGTTTCATTGTCCACCATCCAGACCAGGGGGCACCATCATTACACCCCCTCTCTCTTTAAGGACAGTCGGTCACCCCCAGTGGTGATACAAGGACATCAACAGCTCAGTACATGTACAAGTCATCTGGTGGCACCATGTGTTATCTCTCATGGTACCAGATTTATCCCCAATCCAACATTCATAGGACCAGATGGGACATCACCAACCTACGAGTGTGCAGGATGTACAGGCCCGGGTGTAACATGTGGGGTAAATGTACTGCTATATACCATACAGAGCCTGTATATACCTCCATGTCCTGCCGTATGTCATCTTGTATCTTAGAGGTGCCAACAGGGTCCTAGAGCCTTCGTCCAATCGTACAGCTTTCTGTAGCTACTATGATATTGCCACCTATGTAATCCAGTCACTAAATAGTTAAAGCAATGCTATTCTGTGCGCTGTGATAATTTATCTTGCAGATACGTCTTGGCCTATGATGGGGTGAGCAGACAGACTGGTAAATCTTCACCTGTTGTGACCATGCAGAGATCTTTAATATCACATTGTCTGCACAGGAATAATCCAATGAAGGCTGAAAACAAAATGTGCGGTTATTAAGACAGCTGTCATGTTCTAAGTGCACGGGCTCGGAAAGTGGCTCCTGCCGAGATGTTCACAAGACTCAGGCGGTACAGTCTAAGGTTTGGGGAAGATTTTACTGTGACATCTATAGGATGAGTCTAGAAAATAGACTTAAAATAGAACAAAAGTCATGTGTAGGATGGCGGAAGTCAGATCTGCTTAGGAGTGCAAGATATAAGAACAAAGCTGCAACATCTCCAGATACAGTCCTATGAAAAAGTTTGGGCACCCCTATTAATCTTAATCATTTTTAGTTCTAAATATTTTGGTATTTGCAACAGCCATTTCAGTTTGATATATCTAATAACTGATGGACACAGTAATATTTCAGGATTGAAATGAGGTTTATTGTACTAACAAAAAATGCGCAATATGCATTAAACCAAAATTTGACCGGTGCAAAAGTATGGGCACCTCAACAGAAAAGTGACATTAATATTTAGTACATCCTCCTTTTACAAAGATAACAGCCTCTAGTCGCTTCCTGTAGCTTTTAATCAGTTCCTGGATCCTGGATAAAGGTATTTTGGACAAACAATTCAAGTTCAGTTAAGTTAGATGGTCGCCGAGCATGGACAGCCCGCTTCAAATCATCCCACAGATGTTCAATGATATTCAGGTCTGGGGACTGGGATGGCCATTCCAGAACATTGTCATTGTTCCTCTGCATGAATGCCTGAGGATTTGGAGCGGTGTTTTGGATCATTGTCTTGCTGAAATATCCATCCCCGGCGTAACTTCAACTTCGTCACTGATTCTTGAACATTATTCTCAAGAATCTGCTGATACTGAGTGGAATCCATGCGACTCTCAACTTTAACAAGATTCCCGATGCCGGCATTGGCCACACAGCCCCAAAGCATGATGGAACCTCCACCAAATTTTACAGTGGGTAGCATGTGTTTTTCTTGGAATGCTGTTTCTTTTTGGACGCCATGCATAACGCCTTTTTTATAACCAAACAACTCAATTTTTGTTTCCAAAATGAAGCTGCCTTGTCCAAATGTGCTTTATCATACCTCAGGCAACTCTATTTGTGGCGTACGTGCAGAAACGGCTTCTTTCTCATCACTCTCCCATACAGCTTCTATTTGTGCAAAGTGCGCTGTATAGTTGACCGATGCACAGTGACACCATCTGCAGCAAGATGATGCTGCAGCTCTTTGGAGGTGGTCTGTGGATTGTCCTTGACTGTTCTCACCATTCTTCTTCTCTGCCTTTCTGATATTTTTCTTGGCTTGCCACTTCTGGGCTTAACAAGAACTGTCCCTGTGCTCTTCCATTTCCTTACTATGTTCCTCACAGTGGAAACTGACAGGTTAAATCTCTGAGACAACGTTTTGTATCCTTCCCCTGAACAACTATGTTGAACAATCTTTGTTTTCAGATCATTTGAGAGCGGGCTGTCCATGCTCGGCGACCATCAAACTTAACTGAACTTGAATTGTTTTGTAGAAAGAAATGGTCCAAAATCCCTTCATCCAGGATCCAGGAACTGATTAAAAGCTACAGGAAGCGACTAGAGGCTGTTATCTTTGCAAAAGGAGGATGTACTAAATATTAATGTCACTTTTCTGTTGAGGTGCCCATATTTTTGCACCGGTCAAATTTTGGTTTAATGCATATTGCGCATTTTCTGTTAGTACAATAAACCTCATTTCAATCCTGAAATATTACTGTGTCCATCAGTTATTAGATATATCAAACTGAAATGGCTGCTGCAAACACCAAAATATTTAGAACTAAAAATGATTAAGATTAATAGGGGTGCCCAAACTTTTTCATAGGACTGTATGGGAAGGAACGGTGTATGGCCTAAACCTCAACCATAAGTATCACGTAGTCAGTGTATGTAACCAACGTCACCAGACCCTAAATACAGACCCCTCAATAAATATAAATGCCTAAATACAGACCCCAGACCAGTCCCCTAAACTAATACAGACCCCAGACCAGACCCCTAAACTAATACAGACCCCAGACCAGACCCCTAAACTAATACAGACCCCAGACCAGACCCCTAAACTAATACAGACCCCAGACCAGACCCCTAAACTAATTCAGACCCCAGACCAGACCCCTAAACTAATACAGACCCCAGACCAGACCCCTAAACTAATACAGACCCCAGACCAGACCCCTAAACTAATACAGACCCCAGACCAGACCTCTAAACTAATACAGACCCTAGACCCCTAAACTAATACAGACTCCAGACCAGACCCCTAAACTAATACTGACCCCAGACCAGACCCATAAACTAATACAGACCCCAGACCAGACCTCTAAACTAATACAGACCCCAGACCCCTAAACTAATACAGACCCCAGACCCCTAAACTAATACAGACCCCAGACCAGACCCCTAAACTAATACAGACCCCAGACCAGACCCCTAAACTAATACAGACCCCAGACCAGACCCCTAAACTAATACAGACCCCAGACCAGACCTCTAAACTAATACAGACCCCAGACCCCTAAACTAATACAGACCCCAGACCCCTAAACTAATACAGACCCCAGACCAGACCCCTAAACTAATACAGACTCCAGACCAGACCCCTAAACTAATACAGACCCCAGACCAGACCTCTAAACTAATACAGACCCCAGACCAGACCCCTAAACTAATACAGACCCCAGACCAGACCCCTAAACTAATACAGACCCCAGACCAGACCCCTAAACTAATACAGACCCCAGACCAGACCCCTAAACTAATACAGACCCCAGACCAGACCTCTAAACTAATACAGACCCCAGACCAGAGCCCTAAACTAATACAGACCCCAGACCAGACCCCTAAACTAATACAGACCCCAGACCAGACCTCTAAACTAATACAGACCCCAGACCAGACCCCTAAACTAATACAGACCCCAGACCAGACCCCTAATTAATACAGATCCCAGACCAGACCCCGAAACTAATACAGACCCCAGACCAGGCCCCTAAACTAATACAGACCCCAGACCAGACCCCTAAACTAATATAGCCCCCAGACCAGACCCCTAAACTAATACAGACCCCAAACCAGTCCTCTAAACTAATACAGACCCCAGATCAGACCCCTAAACTAATACAGACCCCAGACCAGACCTCTAAACTAATACAGACCCCAGACCCTGGTGGTCTAAGGGTGCCTTTACACGGAGTAACGTGCCGCGTGACCTGGCACGTATACGCCATGTGAGATTTTGAGCGCCGTATACGCTCCCATTGATTTCAATGGGAGCCTGGATCGTATACACCGCGTTATTTTGCGGCCGCAAAATCACGGCCGCAAAATAACGCGGCGTATACGAGACTAACTCCCATTGAAATCAATGGGAGCGTATACGGCGCTCAAAATCTCACATGGCGTATACGTGCCAGGTCACGTGGCACGTTACTCCGTGTGAAGGCACCCTTAGACCACCAGGGATATTGACATCAACCTCTTATCAACCTAAAGCATCAGGGAAGTTGAAATCAACCCAGTGTCTCACTTGCCCACCAAAGTAATAGAGGATCCTTCAGTGGACCCTGACTCTAACACAATTATGGCCCAGCAGATGGCACCCATATTCGAAAGGTATTACGGTCCTAGGGGCTGCTGCAGGATGAGCCCCCAGAATCAATTTATCTCGTGCGCCCATGGTACCTCAGTCCAACATTGCATCATCTTCTTTCTGCCCTTGACCACCAAGCATGTTGCCATCACTGTCTTGTTCCTTAGACCACCAGAGATACTGACATCAGCTCTGTACTGGCCTACACATAATCCACTTCCCTGTCCTAGACCACTACAGATGCTGACAGCAATCCATTACTGCCTTACACCACCAGAGATATTGGCATCAACCTCTTACTGACCAAGAGCATCAGGGATGTTCACATCAACCTTTTACTGACCTAGACAATCTCTGCTGATGAGCACCCTATGGACTTCTCTGGATGTAAGCCCCTACCCTGTCCTAGACCACTACGGAGCTGACATCAACCCATTACTTCCTTAGATGACCAGAAATATTGACATCAAACTCTTACTGACCAAAAGCATAAATGATGTTGACAATCACTTAGCTACCTAGACCACCAGGGAGGTTGACATCACCCCATTTCTGACCCAGACCACCGGGGATGCTAACATCAACACCTTAGGGTAAGTTCACACAGAGTTTTTTGGTCAGGTTTTTGAGGCCGTATCGGCCTCAATGGGAGCCGCTCAGGTCTCTTTTCCGGGAGCCAGGGTTCCGGAAAAAAGAAGCGAGATGCTCATTCTTCAGGCCGAGTCGCCTCACGATTCGGCCTGAAGACACACCCTCCTCCGGACTAGGCCCATTCATTGGGCCTAATCCAAAGCAGAGTGCGTGGCTGGATGCCAGTGCAGTGCACCGGCTTTCAGTTGCGGCTATTCAGTTTTTGGATCGGAACCTGAGGAGGCCTCCGCCTCGGATTCAAATCCAAAAAACCCCGTGTGAACTTACCCTCACTGGTCTAGACCACCAGGGATACTGACATCAACTCTGTACAGCCCTAGACATAAACCTCTTCCCTGTCCTAGACCACCAGCGATACTGACATCAATTCTTTACAGCCCTAGACGTAAGCCTCTTCCCTGTCCTAGACCACCAGGGATACTGACATCAACTCTGTACAGCCCTAGACATAAGCCTCTTCCCTGTCCTAGACCACCAGGGATACTGACATTAACTCTGTACAGCCCTAGACATAAGCCTCTTCCCTGTCCTAGACCACCATGGATGCTGACATCAACCCATTACTGCTTTAGATGACTAAAGGTGTTGTGATCCACCTCTTACTGACCATAAGGATGAAGGATACTGACATCAACCCATTGCTGGCCCAGCCCACCAGGGATGTTTATAAAGAATTTCCAACCCTGGACCACCAGGGATGCTTATAGCGATGTATTACCTTGGCCTCAAGTGAATTTGGGATTAAGCACGCTTTTGTAGACTACCGGGAATGCCTATATTAACCCTTCACTGTCTATCAGTAACTTTGGCATTGGCCTATTTGATACAGTAGACTAGCAGAGAGCTGTGCCATGACAGTACCCTGACTGTCAGGTAAGTGGGCATTAACCCCTTAACCACTCTAGACCACCCGGGATGCCATTTCTAGCCCTTTTACGATTCTAGACCCCAGGAATATTAGATAATATCTGGAGTCAGCCCTGATTGAGATACAAGACTCCGCAAGGGCTCTGCAAAAATTGATACCCAGTAGATGAGTCTGAGGAAAAGATCTTTCTGATTACATTTGATTGAGGGGGAGAATAAGAGGATCGGCTGTCAGCGAGCGCCGGATTCATCAATTCTTATGACATTCATAAATGCAGCGCACTCCATGTAAAAACACACGGCCGCTCTGGTTATCAGGCCCCGCGCCGCCGGTAGGAGTTTCTGCTGCAGGATGAATCAAGACGTTTCCTCTGATGAATTATAGTCGCATTTCAAAGCCTTTGTCCCCATTGTTGTACACGATGAGGTTGTTTCATGTCAGAACCTCTACATACAACAGAAGGCGGGTGATACCAGCTGGGTTACGGGAGCGCGATGATACACGAGGCTTCTACGCGAAGGGCTATGGGAAGGAGTTGTCGGTTTCTGACAATTCAATACCAAACGTGACTTTTAGGAAGCCTTATTGGGGCATATACATGGGGGGTGGGCATGTGTTACGAATGAGGAGAGGGGAGTATACCCCCGCCAGAACAAAAGCATCAGGCCTCGAACTACAGCTTGCCCAATCGATCTGACATCATCTGTCGGGGTAGAGATGGGCGATCCTCGAGAGATTCGTTTTGTGAATATTTGCAAATTTTGTCTTCGAGTTTCGTTTCGGAACTGACACTCACCTCTCCTGGGCTCTCTCATGGCAGCTGGGGTTTCCTCAGGGTTCCCTTTGATCATATACCAGCCTCTTGGATGACGTCACAGGCCTCGGGATACAGCTGAGGCCTGTGATTGGGTCTCAGTCTCCATGTGGGGCGTGCTGATGTCATGGTGCTCCATGTGACTGCTGAGACCCAATCACAGGCCTCAGTGGTGCCTTGGGGCCTGTGACATCACCCAGGAGGGTAGAAGATGGCTGAAAAGGACTGCGCGGGGCCAAAGAGAGGTAAGAGATGGAGAGTATTGGTGTTTATTATGTTTCCTCTCCACCCCTGAGGAGACCTTCTCCCCCCCCCCCCCCAGTATAATATTGATTAATGAGTTGAAAATCCCAAATTTTTTGCAAAATTGATAATAAATCTGATTTCTTATGAACCGGTTTGCTCATCTCTTGTCGGGGTGACCTCTATATACATAAGATAATTGACCAGTCCTGCTAAAATCAGCACATTTGTCCCATTATGGGGGACACCAGAAGTTTCCCCATGTGAACCAGCCCCTGTGTTCCCTAGGTTGTCCTATTACAGTAGGATATTAATGTTTTAAAAAACAGCTAAAAAAAATTCACAAAAAAACCCCAAATACTGTTAAAAACACATATAATATTCCCAGAAAAATTGGAAAATATTTGTAATGCACGATAATCTATAAATCAATCCAGTGATCAGTTTGCCTGCAGCTCCCCAACAGGTGAGATGAAGTATTACACAATGTCCATTCAATCACTGGACTATCTGGTTAGATTGATGGATTTGCCAGGTCCTCCGGACCATCAGAAACTCTTCACTAGTATATGAGTTGTCCTGAGACGGAGACCCCCTTTAATTAAAGGAATTTTTTAGGATTTATTAAATAATCTGGGCCAGAAAAAGGGGTGTTATAGCAAGTGTAGTGTCAATAAAGGAGTGCATTCTACTCTGCGGGGGGCCAATATACTGTTTGGAGTCCTTGAGGTCTGCACTGGAGCTGTATACACAAAACGGTCGTGGATTTACCAGACTATTTGCAAACTTGGTTCACGTTTTATTTTCCATGCAAAGTTGGTTGCCCCTTTAAGAGGATACAGGATTAAGATGGAGCTTCCTCTTGAGGACCCTTCCCCAGTATGCGGGAAACAGACTACAGTCATGGGATGCATCGACGTCTACTGAGCCCCTTCTATGTACTGGGGATTGTTTTTTCCGAGTCTGAGATGTCTCAGGTGAATTGGGACAAATGAAGACCATGTAAAGGTTCTGTAAATCCATCGAGCGTTATAATGTATATTATCATCCGGGACAAGATGTAATATCGGGGAAGGACATATTGGAAAGCTAACAGGACGTGTTTCCAATATTGCGCTGACTTAGACTGATATAAGAGGTAATTTGCTGGATAAGGAGAACTATCCATTTATCTTCGGTGACACGTCACCATAGCGAAGGCTCAGTGATGTCACTCGCTCCTAATGAATTGATTGGCTGAGCAATCTCATTACAGAAATTCCTACAACGATTGTGTACAATAAAGATACAAAGTATAAGATGAGGAGCGACATCAGGCGCTTATATGTAGAGTTACCTCCTAGTCAGTGGGACAGTCCCTGATCTCAGGCCCTGTCCCACTGTCCTGGGCGGCAGGAGGTAGGACACAGCTTCAACTCACCTGCGCCCTCTGGTGAGCACATTGGTGACCCCCTGAGTCGTCCACTCCCTGCTTCTTCATCATTTGGCCATATGTATATATATATATATATATATATATATATATATATATATACACACAGTGGGGTCCCATATACCGGGACATTATATTGTTAGGGTTATAGTAAGGCGGTGATATACCTTGGGGGCTAGATTAAGGAGGCATTACACTGTAGGGATCATATTAAGGGAATGATTATACTGTGAGAGTCATATTAAGGGGAGCATTATATTGTTGGGGCTATATTAAGGGGTTATTATACTATGGGGCCATATAAAGGCGGCTTTATACTATGGGTGTCAGATTAAGGGGAATATAATACTGTGTTGACCATATTATGGGAACATTATATTGTGGGGGGGCTGTATGAAGGGGGGCATTATGCCGTGGTGGCCTTATTAAGGGGACCGTATTCTGTGGGGAGCCATATTAAATGGAAGGGGCTTTATACTGTGGAGAGTATATTAAGGAGAGCAGTATTATTAAGGGGTACATTACACTGTGGGAGCCATATTAAGGGGACATTATATGGTGAGGGGCCTTATTAATTGGAATATTATACTGTGGGGTCATATTAAGGGGAACATTATGGTGTGGCAGCCAATGTAAGGGGGCATAATACATTGGGGGCCATATTAAGTGGTCTTTATACTGTGGGTATCAGTTTAAGAGGAGCATTATACTGTGGAGGCCTTATTAAGGGGTACATTATACACCGTGAGGGCCTTATTAAATGGAATATTATACTGTGGGGTCATACTAAGGGGAACATTATGGTGTGGCAGCCATGTTAAGGGGGCATAATACATTGGGGGCTATATTAAGGGGTCTTTATACTGTGGGTATCAGATTAAAAGGAGCATTATACTGTGGTGGCCTTATTAAGGGGACATTATACTATAGGGAGTCGTACTAAGTGGAAGGGACCTTATACTGTGAAGGCCATATTAAGGGGAGCATTATACTGTGAAGGCCATATTAAGGGGAGCATTATACTGTGAAGGCCATATTAAGGGGAGCATTATACTGTGAAGGCCATATTAAGGGGAGCATTATATTGTGAAGGCCATATTAAGGGGAGCATTATACTGTGAAGGCCATATTAAGGGGGGCATTATACTGTGAAGGCCATATTAAGGGGAGCATTACACTGTGAAGGCCATATTAAGGGGAGCATTATACTGTGAAGGCCATATTAAGGGGAGCATTATATTGTGAGGGCCATATTAAGGGGAGCATTATACTGTGAAGGCCATATTAAGGGGGGCATTATACTGTGAAGGCCATATTAAGGGGAGCATTATACTGTGAAGGCCATATTAAGGGGAGCATTATATTGTGAAGGCCATATTAAGGGGAGCATTATACTGTGAAGGCCATATTAAGGGGAGCATTATACTGTGAAGGCCATATTAAGGGGAGCATTATATTGTGAAGGCTATATTAAGGGGAGCATTATACTGTGAAGGCCATATTAAGGGGAGCATTATACTGTGAAGGCCATATTAAGGGGAGCATTATATTGTGAAGGCCATATTAAGGGGAGCATTATATTGTGAAGGCCATATTAAGGGGAGCATTATACTATGAAGGCCATATTAAGGGGTACATTATACCATGAGGGCCTTTTTAAATGGAATATTATACTGTGGGGCCATATGAAGGGGATAATTATACTGTGGGGGACATATTAAGGGGAACATTATACTGTAGTGGCCATGGGGGCATAATATACTGGGGGCCATATTAAGGGGGCATTAAACCGTGGGAGGCATATTAAGGAGGCATTATACTGTGGGGGCCATATTACGGGGACATTATAGTGTGGGGCACAATGAGCAGAGTATTGTATTGTAGGTTGAATCATCAGGGTCCATTGTACTGTATGGGCTACAAGGGGATATTAAGTTGTGGGGACCACAAGGTGAATGAACGAGGCCACTACAGGGGCATTATACTGTGTGCTGATACATTAGGATAAGGTTGGGAATGGGCAGGGCCAGAGAAGGCATGGTGGAAGAAAGAAAACTTCAGCTTCATTTCCCTTCCTCCTTGTTTTCTGTATCTGACAGAAGAATGGTACTGAATAAAATGCCAGGACTACAGTAAAGACTGACACTTAGAACACAAATGTGTTAAGAATGTAACTGTATAACATACGTGTATGATACCAAGATGGCGCCGTTGGAAAAGGATAACAGTATCATTTTCAGGGTGTTATTGTTGTGCTTCCTCCTTAGTACATAACCCTAGGGAGTAAGCAACCTTGTAATAAGCAGCTGTGTATAAGTAAATCACTATGACAGGGTGCCCCCTATGATAATTCCGGCTTCTCCTATCCATCCTACAATCTGTTCCCTTTTCCTCCTCTGACATCCTGTAGAGTTCTGCCCCCTCCATATACTAATGTACTCATCACTGGGGCCCCACACACAATGAGTCTGGAGGCCCCGCACCTATAGAATGCCATAGAATCCCTATTACAGACATTTCCTAAAGCAATGTGAACTGCTGACCCCCGGAGGGGCTTTGATCTCCAGCTGCAAAACTTCTCTCTTTGTTTTAGATTTATCTGTCAGACTTTGCAAATCCTTTGATGGTTATTGTTACTATACATAGTACTAGGTGCTATACATAGTAAGGACAAGGTTATACATACATACAGCAGAGGCTCGCAGTGCACGATGGGGATACCGAGCTCCATCCTCTTCAGAAGCAAAATGTGATCAGTAGGTGCTAAGAAAGTCACCTTATGGGACCCTTAAAGGAACTCTGTCACTATATCCCCCCCAGTCCTGCAGATAGATAGGTTACTGTCACCAGACCCAGCAAATCACCCCAGCCCTGCAGATAGATAGGTTACTGTCACCAGACCCAGCATATCACCCCAGCCCCACAGATAGATAGGTTACACTCACCAGACCCAGCATATCACCCCAGCCCTGCAGATAGATAGGTTACTGTCACCAGAACCAGCATATCACCCCAGCCCTGCAGATAGATAGGTTACTGTCACCAGAACCAGCATATCACCCCAGCCCTGCAGATAGATAGGTTACTGTCACCAGAACCAGCATATCACCCCAGCCCTGCAGATAGATAGGTTACACTCACCAGACCCAGCATATCACCCCAGCCCTGCAGATAGATAGGTTAGTATCACCAGAACCAGTATATCACCCCAGCCCTGTAGATAGATAGGTTACTGTCACCAGAACCAGCATATCACCCCAGCCCTGTAGATAGATAGGTTACTGTCACCAGAACCAGCATATCACCCCAGCCCTGCAGATAGATAGGTTATAGTCACCAGAACCAGCATATCACCCCAGCCCTGCAGATAGATAGGTTATAGTCACCAGAACCAGCATATCACCCCAGCCCTGTAGATAGATAAATTACTGTCACCAGAACCAGCATATCACCCCAGCCCTGTAGATAGATAGGTTAGTGTCACCAGAACCAGCATATCACCCCAGCCCTGCAGATAGATAGGTTATAGTCACCAGAACCAGCATATCACCCCAGCCCTGTAGATAGATAAATTACTGTCACCAGAACCAGCATATCACCCCAGCCCTGTAGATAGATAGGTTAGTGTCACCAGAACCAGCATATCACCCCAGCCCTGCAGATAGATAGGTTACTGTCACCAGACCCAGCATATCACCCCAGCCCTGCAGATAGATAGGTTACTGTCACCAGACCCAGCATATCACCCCAGCCCTGCAGATAGATAGGTTACTGTCACCAGATCCAGCATATCACCCCAGCCCTGCAGATAGATAGGTTACTGTCACCAGACCCAGCATATCACCCCAGCCCTGCAGATAGATAGGTTACTGTCACCAGACCCAGCATATCACCCCAGCCCTGCAGATAGATAGGTTACTGTCACCAGAACCAGCATATCACCCCAGCCCTGCAGATAGATAGGTTAGCCTCATCTGACTCAAAGGGTGTTTTCCCCTTATGAATTGCTGCCTCCATTGCTGAGATATTAATGTTTTTGTCACAATGCACATGAGCACTTTGAACCAACTAGGGGGCCGACATTGCTTCTAGAGCTTATTTGCATATTGAAGAAACAGCGATATCTCAGCAACGGAGGCAGCGATTCACATGGGAAAAACACCCTTTGAGTCAGATGAGGCTAACCTATCTATCTGCAGGGCTGGGGTGATATGCTGAATACAGATGACACACTCCCTTTAACTACTGTACATACTCGAGTATAAGCCAAATTTTTCAGCCCAGTTTTTGTGCTGAAAAAGCCTCCCTCGGCTTATACTCAAGTCAGCAAAAAAAAAATAAAAAAAAATAAATATATATATATATATATATATATTTATTTTTTTTATTATATATATATTATATATTATTTTTTATTTATATATATATATATATATATATATATATATATATATATATATTTTTTTTTTTAGGAGGGGGGGGATCTATGACCAGCCGCAATATCAATGTATAGAATCTCCCATAAAATAGTGCAGCAAAAAATAAAAAATAAAAATAAAAGTTGTAAATCCCTCCTTTCCCTAGAATACATATAAAAGTAGTAAATGACTGTGACACACATACACATTAGGTCTCCCTGTGTCTGACAGTGCCCAGTCTACTGAATATAGGGGATCTGCAGTGCTCCTGTTCCATCAGGAAGAGGTTAATAGGAGCACTGCAGATCCCCTATATACAGCCAGACTGAATTCCAAGTGGGAAAAAAAAAACAGTCCTCAAGCTCAGGGAAGGGGCAGACAGACAACCAAACACCCCCTCCCCTTCCCCAGCACCTACTGCACCCAAATACTCTGACCATTTTAATTTTTGAAATTTTCCAGTAGCTGCTGCATTTCCCCCCCTCTCGATTTATACTCGAGTCAATAAGTTTTCCCAGTTTTTTTGTGGTAAAATTAGGGGCCTCGGCTTATATTCAGGTCGGCTTATGCTCAAGTATATACGGTAAGTAATATTGCTGGTGTCTAGGAGTTTTGTGTCTGAGTAGTGGAATATTACATAGTGTTATAGGTGTACACATTAGGTAAATCGATCACTCATTTCCCATATTAATATCCATTCTACTAAAGCCCATAAAAATCTCCCACCCACATATTATAGCCTAGAGTAGCCTGAATACAAGCCAGAAGATTTTGCTAAACTCTAAAACCTCCCGGGCCTGGCATCTTAGGTATTTGTCCTTTGTGACATCCTCAATCGTGTCAGTGTCTTCTTTGGAAGTCACACTGTCTCCTATGCCACCCTAATGCCCCTACTATTTATGTTATATCAGCCACAATGTCACTTATACCAGCCACAATGCCCCATTACCAGCCACAATGCCCCATGACCACAACATTGTTTCCAAATCCTCATATTCTAGCCACTATGGCCGTATACCAGACACTACACCCATGACAGTCGCTATTCCTTCCAATGTCTGTTAGCATAGACCGGCCTATGTCCATCTGCTGCAGGCAGCCTCTACCTGAATGTAGCCATAGCTTTTAGGGACACCAAGAAAGAATCCAAGGTCCTGGACCACTGTTGGCCAGTCCTAGTGACACCATTAGTGTCAGTTCTATCCCAGTTGATTCATATTCTTCTTTCTTAGTAGTAAAATGGTAGATGTTCTCCAGGATCAAGTTCTGTAGTCCTACCACATGGACCTCCCGATAAGGAGACAGGTTCTCGTACTGTCGGGGCCCTTTGATCTCAAGGTTGGATATAATCCTACTAATATTATAAGTGTGAAAGTTTGTGTGTTTGGATGTTTGTGAGTTTGGATGTTTGTTCCTCAATCACGCTAAAACGCCAGGACGGATTTGCGTGCAATTTTCCACAAACATAGTTTTCCCTTAGGATTGAGTCACAGGCTACTTTTAGTGCCACTAAACAACATGGCTTCCTAGCAGGAGACTCACAAAAGCAGGACTCCTAGCCCCAGCTATAGACTCACACACACTGCCTGGCATTTCCTGCCTCAACCTGCCTACACACTCCTTACTGTCACCTCAGGAGTCGCCCTCACTCTACTCACTCACATAACACATCACATTGTCTGTATCACTACATACACAATACAACACATCACATTGTCTGACACAATACAACACATCACATTGTCTGACACAATACAACACATCACATTGTCTGTATCACTACATACACAATACAACACATCACATTGTCTGACACAATACAACACATCACATTGTCTGACACAATACAACACATCACATTGTCTGTATCATGACATACACAATATAACACATCACATCACATTTGCTAGCCCACCAAACTTTTTAAAGCATTTTTACAGTTTCACACGTCTATGTCCGCCCAATTCTCAAATCACTGCAGACGAAGTCGCGGGTAAAAGCTAGTATGGCCATAAAGGCCCCAGAACAGTTGCCAAATCCATAAGATGGCCCCCACTTACTGCATGCCATTTATAGTACTGGTGCCCTTTTTATGTGGCAGAGAGGCATTTGCACACCCGGAGGATAGACCTAGGTGTGCCAACTACGGCAGCTACACCCTTGGCCATTTGGCAAACAAGGGTACGGTCTTTGTGACTTTTGTGGTTCCCCAGTCCCTGGGAAATAGAGTTTCCCAAGCCTCAGGCATTTCTCGTTGTATTCACTAACCACAAACAATTTCTTTCCACCCTATTTGATGTGAGTTGTCTAAGCCACATGAGTGACAAGAACATAAGACGATGCCTCCCCCCAAACCCAAATAACCCCTCATAGGTTATTTTGATCTATTTGTGTATGTATATACATCTTGAGGAGTCATCATCTCAAGTCCCAAATGTATCTCTATATGGGACCCACTTGTATGGGATGAATAGATGTCCCCTTCTTGGCCAGATTGAGATGTAGGACCATTGGTAAGTATTGGCCGGTCTGTCTATCAATCTATTCCAGGTCAACAACAACCGCACTCGCCTAGCCAGAACCGTTTGGGTGTACAGTTCTATGGAGGACTGGCCGCACTCCTCCCAAACCACCTGCAACATGGAAAGAAGGGTGGACAGAAAGAATAGAAAGAGCTAACTTATTGTATTGTAGCGGTAGTATCATCAGAATCCATGAAAAGCATAAAGCCGCATAATCAATATTATATAATCATAGCACAGGCAACGTTTCAGGCTATAAACGCCCTTCATCAGGCACATCTGTAGTATCAAACGAAGCATGGATGCGAAAGCGAGAATAGGGTCCAAAAGAGGAGCGGAGAGGTCCTATGCTGGATAGAGGGGCGGCTGTGTAATACAGAACTGTGACGCTGCTCTCCTAGAACTGAGCGATACTTTCCCAAGCAGAAACCGTCTCCATTCAGTTACTTTATGGAAAAATTGAATTATACATCAAGCTCCAGGGACATTTCCCATAGTCCTAATGTATCAGTAATGTATGAGCATGCTGCTGCTTACAGTATATGGATATACTCTATATACAAAGATATAAATAGAACTACTATAATATTACAATACTACCTACTATGTACAAGAATATAACTACTATAATACTGCTCCTATTTACAAGAATATAACTACTATAATACTACTCCTATGTACAAGAATATAACTACTATAATACTACTCCTATGTACAAGAATATAACTACTATAATACTACTCCTATGTACAAGAATATAACTACTATAATACTACTCCTATGTACAAGAATATAACTACTATAATACTGCTCCTATGTACAAGAATATAACTACTATAATACTACTCCTATATACAAGAATATAACTACTATAATACTGCTCCTATGTACAAGAATATAACTACTATAATACTACCTCCTATTTACAAGAATATAACTACTTTAATACTGCCTCCTATGTACAAGAATATAACTACTATAATACTGCTCCTATGTACAAGAATATAACTACTATAATACTACTCCTATGTACAAGAATATAACTACTATAATACTACTCCTATGTACAAGAATATAACTACTATAATACTACCTCCTATTTACAAGAATATAACTACTATAATACTACTCCTATGTACAAGAATATAACTACTATAATACTGCTCCTATGTACAAGAATATAACTACTATAATACTACTCCTATGTACAAGAATATAACTACTATAATACTACTCCTATGTACAAGAATATAACTACTATAGTACTGCTCCTATGTACAAGAACATAACTACTATAATACTACTCCTATGTACAAGAATATAACTACTATAATACTACTCCTATGTACAAGAATATAACTACTATAATACTACCTCCTATTTACAAGAATATAACTACTATAATACTGCCTCCTATGTACAAGAACATAACTACTATAATACTACTCCTATGTACAAGAATATAACTACTATAATACTACTCCTATGTACAAGAATATAACTACTATAATACTACTCCTATGTACAAGAATATAACTACTATAATACTACCTCCTATTTACAAGAATATAACTACTATAATACTACTCCTATGTACAAGAATATAACTACTATAATACTACTCCTATGTACAAGAATATAACTACTATAATACTGCTCCTATGTACAAGAATATAACTACTATAATACTGCTCCTATGTACAAGAATATAACTACTATAATACTACTCCTATGTACAAGAATATAACTACTATAATACTACTCCTATGTACAAGAATATAACTACTATAATACTACCTCCTATGTACAAGAATATAACTACTATAATACTACTCCTATGTACAAAAATATAACTACTATAATACTGCTCCTATGTACAAGAATATAACTACTATAATACTACCTCCTATGTACAAGAATATAACTACTATAATACTACTCCTATGTACAAGAATATAACTACTATAATACTGCTCCTATGTACAAGAATATAACTACTATAATACTGCTCCTATGTACAAGAATATAACTACTATAATACTACCTCCTACGTACAAGAATATAATTACTATAATACTACCCCTATGTACAAGAATATAACTACTATAATACTACTCCTATGTACAAGAATATAACTACTATAATACTCCCCCTATGTACAAGAATATAACTACTATAATACTACCCCCTATGTACAAGAATATAACTACTATAATACTACTCCTATGTACAAGAATATAACTACTATAATACTACCTCCTATGTACAAGAATATAACTACTATAATACTACTCCTATGTACAAGAATATAACTACTATAATACTACTCCTATTTACAAGAATATAACTACTATAATACTACCTCCTATGTACAAGAATATAACTACTATAATACTGCTCCTATTTACAAGAATATAACTACTATAATACTACCTCCTATGTACAAGAATATAACTACTATAATACTACCTCCTATGTACAAGAATATAACTACTATAATACTACTCCTATGTACAAGAATATAACTACTATAATACTACCTCCTATGTACAATAATATAACTACTATAATACTACCTCCTATGTACAATAATATAACTACTATAATACTACTCCTATGTACAAGAATATAACTACTATAATACTGCTCCTATGTACAAGAATATAACTACTATAATACTGCTCCTATGTACAAGAATATAACTACTATAATACTACCTCCTATGTACAAGAATATAACTACTATAATACTGCTACACCAGTCCTTTAGCTGAGATCAATAGATCAATAGGTCTAAGAACTACCATATAAAATTGTACAAAAACAAGAAACCCCCAAGGTGTCACCTCCGAGGTAACAGATGTTGTGTGACTTCTCTCTCTGTGACCTCTCTACCTGCCACCCAACGCCCCACTCTGTACTGAGCTCTCACACAGTTGCTTACAGATGGGGATCTCTCATTTTGGCTGAAATCCCAAGTTTTGTTTCAATAATTTCTAAAGGGGTTGGATAGGATTTTTTTTCCTTAGGATCGGTCTTAAATGTCTGATCAGTGGAGACCAAGATGTGGCTCCTGCAATGCCAACATCACAGAGCTGGAAGTAGATATGGGCGGGCGCCAATACCGCATCTCAACCCCTATCTATGTCAACCCCACCTCCAATCAGATACATTATGGTCTATCCTAAGGACAGGCCATAAAACTAAATTCCTAGACAAACCCTTTAGTACAATCCACCCGTCACGTAAAACCTTTAGAGACAGCGGTATGGAGCCCGCACCATGAGGCCTTGTTCTTGCCTGCTCTCTTCCCTGGAGAAGACGCCAACTTCTCACATTGGTAGGCCCAGTGCAATAGTTTCATATGATCCCCCCCCCCCCATTACCACCAATTAGATATACCTCACTCACACAAATTATACTGCCCCCTAAGTGGCCCCCATGTAATATAATGCCCCTATTTGGACCTCCATCAGTATAATGCCTCCTTAATGGCCCAATACAATATAATGCCCCTCGTGGCCCATCACACAATCTAATGCCCCTGCAGTGGCCCTTCAGACATTATCCTGTGCCACCTCAGTGGCCCCTCGGACATAACATTTATAATGTTCCTCTACTGGTGTGCCCACAGTATAATGTCCCCTTACAGGTTGCTCCAAAGAATTCATTCGCATATCGGAGGCCCCGATTCACAAGGGGAAGACGCCATTTCATTCAGGTGGCCCTAACCTATCTATCTGCAGGATTTATACTATGGATTCTGGTGACAGACTCCCTTTAAAAGGGGGTTTCCCTATGTGGAATAAATGTCAGATCAGTGGGGAGTGCCAGGACTCCCACCAGTGATGAATGGAGTCCTTCATATAAGTCTATGGTAGACGCCGCCATAACATGGACTCTGTCTCTGTCTCCATGGGGTTTGTAGCTATCGGGGGTGCAGAGGTTACCATCACACCTTGGCCTCTGGTATACAGGCACATGGCAAGTGGGGGGTCTATTACAGTTGTTGTATTGGGGCACTGGAGCTTCAATTGGGGGACATGAGAACCCGTTGACCTGATCACTGGTGGTTCTAACCAATGCTATGGATAAATTCTAACGTTTCCAAGTAGGAAGACCCCCATTGTGCCCGGGAATCAGGACACAATGGCCCAGTAATATGGGCCATTGTGTCCTTGTTAGCTCAAGTACAATGACATCTCAACCTATGGGGATCTCCTTGGACCCCGGTACATGGTTACACCTCATACCTGATGGCACTAGTGTTCCTATGTAACAACATGCGGCCTACTGGTCTTATGTGACAACACGGCCTACTGGTCTTATGTGAGAACACGGCCTACTGGTCTTATGTGACAACACGGCCTACTGGTCTTATGTGACAACACGGCCTACTGGTCTTATGTGACAACACGGCCTACTGGTCTTATGTGAGAACACGGCCTACTGGTCTTATGTGACAACAAAGCCTACTGGTCTTATGTGACAACACGGCCTACTGGTCTTATGTGACAACACGGCCTACTGGTCTTATGTGACAACACGGCCTACTGGTCTTACGTGACAACACGGCCTACTGGTCTTATGTGACAACCCGGCCTACTGGTCTTCCAAAGTGACACCACTGACAACCATTTCCCTAAGGGAAATAAGTCGACGGCCTTGTCTATATTGGCACATTTGGCTTCATGTTCCTACTCGCTCTTCTCGGACTGACGCTTCGGCGCGAAATAATCTTCCTAATGTATCTTTATTACAGAAGAAGGCTCGGTGGGAGACACCTCGGTGCAGCCACATTGGAGGGAGCTGGCAATCTCATCATTGTCAGCCCGGGCTCACATCAGTCCAGAAAAGTGAGCAGGACGTGTATACAGGGAGGACATCTAGGACCTCGGTGACCTGACATGGTGACACATAGCAGGCTGGGGGCCTGGGGGGGCGGGGGGGGGGGGGAGGGCAGGATGCCCCTGCTAATGAATTCCTTTTCTTTTAATTCCCTTGCCAAATTAACAGTCAGGCAACAGCAGAGCCTTGTTCTGGAGGACTGCGAGAGAGCGCCGAGACGGGGCCTGTCAAACCCAGCGCAGCAAACAAGGAGTTACTTATTAGATGGGATTTCCTCAAGGCCTTTCATTGGCAAATCAGATTATAAAATTAAAAAAAAAAAAAATGTTAATGACTTAAAAATTTTTTTTTTTTAAAAAAAACCCTAGGAGATTATAAAATGAATAAAATAAAAATAAAAAAATTTGAAAAAAGTGAACCCTAGGAAATTATAAAATGAAGAAGATAAAAAAAAATTAAAAAAATAAAATATAGGTCAGATCTGATATTTAATAAAATAAAAAATAGCCCCAAATTTTTTTTGGGGGGAATGTGTTTAGTATATTTTAATATTGTCATTAAATACACATATTTTATTCATTTTAGTTCAAATGGGTTATTAAAAAAAAATTCATGTATATTTTACAACCATTTCTTTACGTTGTTTTTATTTTTTTAAATTATTTATACAAAAATACTCCACTAGATTTTTTTTGCAATTTTTTTTTCTGGATTTATTCCAATCCCCAAACAGAACTCTCTATATCATTGTTATCTAAGAGGAGTCCTTGGAAAAAAAAAAAAAAAAAAATTGTTGTTTTTGAATAAATATTTTTACCCTTTTTTTGTATTTTTACACAATTTTTATTTTTTTTATATACCCCTCGTTCAGTCTACCAGGCTGAAGTGGACATTAAGAAAACATCCTTCACACCCACATCTGTGTCTCGGCAATGCGAATGAGGAATGAGGCGAGCGCTGGGATCAAATATTTATATCTACCTCAAGGCCAGGCCCCGGTGACCACAATACTGACATTCTACAGGAGTCAAGGGTGAAAATTGTGAGCCATCAATGTCAGAGGTCAGCTCAGGCCTAAGGTACAGGCGAATCCCAGAAAGCGCTTTATTATGGTTTATTTATAGTTTGTTTATTTTAATCACTATGGCGACACACGTTACATTGTATCTTTTTGAATTTTTAAACTCTTTTGCCAGTCGATTCATTTGAATGGAGCTACGGATCGTCCTAGAAGATCCATAAGCTATAGATAATTTAGGATATTAGGTAACCTGTCACTGGTCAATTGTAAGGAAATTTTTAGAGTGGGTGAAAATATTTTGTAATCATTGATGCAAAAAATTTGTATGGATCATATTGCTGAATGCATATTGTATTCCTCTATTCAGAAAATTTCTATTTTTATTATTTTCAGGCTCATGTCAATTTTTTTTTTATAAAATTTTTTTGGGTTAAAAAAAATAAAAAAAATTGGGGGAAAATTAAATTAATTGGCTTGATTGCAGCTGGAGACTTTCGCCTTAGATGTCATTAGGATAGGAAGACCCCCATGGGGAGGGGGATCTGCTTAGATATTGTTTTTGGATCAGACGATTACATGGAATTACATGGAAACCGCAGGCCGAGTCTCAGTCTATATGGGAAATTGCCTAGCAGAATATACATACGTGATTAAAGGGGGCACATGGGAGCGCATGACCGTCATGTGCACGGCCTGAAGCTTCACATGACCGGGACCCCGTGGTATTAGGTATAACATAGTCATGATGGATGATAGGGCCCGCTTAATTTTTTTTAATAAAAAATTCATTATTTTTTTTAATTTTTTTTTATTATTTTTGTTTTTTATTCCATTTTTTCCTTGTCTTTTTTTAGGTTTCTACCTCTGTTCCTACAGTGTCGCCATTAGATTGCAAGCTCCTACGGCCCACACCAAGTATGGATTTCTTCGTTCCCCACCTTATAGTAATACTTCCGCCGTTGTCCTGACCGTTGTCAATCCTAAATCCACAAATACAATTACATGTATCATTTATATTATGGCATTACATCGGGATTACCCCTCCCCCCCTCTGACTACGCACCAATATTCGAGACAAACCGCCGTCATCCGTGCATTGATAATTTTTTCGCTGTCACCTGTCACGGTTCTGACGCCGTCGGCCACTTCGCGGACCCCATTCTATTGGATGGGAAAGGGGGAAAAAAAAAAATTGGATGATAACAGATAGCAATTCATTTCCTGTCCATTTCCTATCGGAAACGGACTCTGCTCACATTGGGATGTTGGACGGTGGGTCGTTTGGGATATTTATGTGGTGGCGGTATATAGGGTCACCTATAGGTAGAGGTATAGTGTACCGTATACATCCTATAGACGGGATCATGGCGGCGGTGAGAGCGATAGGGACGCATAGGGTTAATGGCATCCTGGGCAGAGACCAGACACAAGGAGCAGCTCAGTATGTGAGTAAGATACAGAGGAGGTGTAGAGAATGGGGGGAGGGGGGTTACATGCAGCCAATAAGTACAAGCCTCTAATCATCTCTCCCACGTGCCTTTGACAGCCCGGAGACGTGGCGCCACCATTGGGCCTCCGCCTGCCTATGGGATCCCTTGAAATCCCATTTTCGGCCGGTGATTGGCTGCGGATTCCCCTTTTGTTCTGCCTTGCAGTACATTGTTAACTGTTGTCTATGGGGACTGATCTGGGTTCATGGTAAAAATGCAGCCAGTCACATTTTCTAATGGAATACAAGCAGCTATTCACTCAGGCATTTAGATTGAAAGCTCTTGTGGCCAGAGATAGCCGCCCCGGTTTTATCTGCATTTAGGCCAGCAGGAATTGGACCTGGCGATACATAATGGCGAGCGGCAGAAATGTTCTATATGATAATGGGGGGGAACAGACTGTGGCCCTTTATCTGTCGGGGGGCCCGTGCCTTGGGTGACCACATTACACAGTCGCCGGCCCAGTGCCGGTGATTCCCAGAATCTGGTTATTTTTGTTTGTTTTACACTTTATATATAGAAATGTGAAAGACGGTGAACGGGCCTGACAGAGGCTTTCTTCTACTGCCCCCTGGTGGGCGCTTGTCAGGGCACAGCCAAAGCTTCCAAGAGGGTTGGTGGAGGGGCAGCAAATATTGGGCTAAGGAGAAGGTTACGGGCTAGTGGTAGCCATCAGAAGATGGGGTAGATCATAATGGCCGATGATATGTGTGTGACACTAGGAGGGGGGAGAAGTAGCAGCTAGATAGATAGATAGATAGATAGATAGATAGATAGATAGATAGATAGATAGATAGGAGATAAAGGATAGATAGATAGGAGATAGATAGATAGATAGATAGATAGATAGATAGATAGATAGATAGATAGATAGATAGATAGGAGATAGATAGGAGATAGATAGATAGATGATAGATAGATAGATAGATAGATAGATAGATAGATAGATAGGAGATAGATAGATAGATAGATAGATAGATAGATAGATAGGAGATAGATAGATAGATAGATAGATAGATAGATAGATAGATAGGAGATAGATAGATAGATAGATAGATAGATGATAGATAGATAGATAGATAGATAGATAGATAGATAGATAGGAGATAAAGGATAGATAGATAGGAGATAGATAGATAGATAGATAGGAGATAGATAGATAGATAGGAGATAGATAGATAGATAGATAGATAGATAGATAGATAGATAGATAGGAGATAGATAGATAGATAGATAGATATGAGATAGATAGATAGATAGATAGATAGATAGATAGGAGATAGAAGATATATAGATAGATAGATAGATAGATAGATAGATAGATAGATAGATAGATAGAAGATAGATAGATAGATAGATAGATAGATAGATAGGAGATAGATAGATAGATAGATAGATAGATAGATAGATAGATAGATAGGAGATAGATAGATAGATATCTATCTATCTCCTATCTATCTATCTATCTATCTATCTTCAATCAATCTTCTATCTACCTTCAATCTATCTATCAAATCAAATCAAAAAAGCTTTATTGGCACGTCCGAATAGATATTTGGCATTGCCAAAGCTAGTAGAGTGGGGAGGGGGGAGTTGGACTCGGGTGGGTGGGGTGGGTGGTTTGGGGTATAACAGTCCATGGAGTCTCATCTTCCTCTTCTTTGGTGACCGTTATATGGGGAGGTGGGGTGGGGCGGTTGGTTTGGGGTATAACAGTCCGTGGAGTCTCATCTTCCTCTTCGTTGGTGACTGCTATATGGGGAGGTGGGGGTGGGGGTGGGGGTGGGTGGGGCGGGTGTATTGGGATAAATATAACAGTCCGTGGAGTCTCATCTTCCTCTTGTTTGGTGACAGCTGGACACGTATTGGGCAGCGATCTCCACAGTGGCCTCTTCTTCTCCCAGTAGGATGTAGAGTTTCCTCTTCTCGTCTGCAGATATGAAGTCTGGGATGTGGGCAGAGAGTCTTTGGTAGTAGACGGTCCTCACAGCTGAGTATTTGGTGCAGTGTAGCAGGAAGTGGGTCTCGTCTTCTAGGGCCCCCTGGTCACAGTGCTGGCACAGTCTCTTCTCCCGTGGCTTGTACGTCTGCCTGTATCGCCCCGTCTCTATCTCTAGGTTGTGGGCGCTCAGTCTGTACCGGCTCAGGGTCTGTCTGTGCTTGGGGTGGCGTATTCTCTCCAGGTAGGTGGCCATGGTGTAGTCCCTTTGTAGGGATTGGTACACGGTGAGTTTCTTGGAGATATTTATTTTGTTTCTCCATTCTTCAATGTACCGCTCTCTGTTTGCCTCTGTGGTCGCCTTTATTTCGGCCTTGGTTATCATCTGTTGGTGTTTTTGGTTTGGTGGTTGGCTGTTGTTTGGTTGGTGAGTGTCTGGTTTGCTCAGGTGGCTTAGCCATGCTTGGTGGTGGTAGGAGTCGCTCCCCTGGATGTGTGCCTGGAAAGCTAGCGCCCTCTTCTGTATGGTGAGCCTATCTATCTATCTATCTATCTATCTATCTATCTATCTATCTATCTATCTATCTCATATCTATCTATCTATCTAACATCTATCTATCTATCTATCTATCTATCTATCTATCTCCTATCTATCTATCTATCTCCTATCTATCTATCTATCTATCTATCTATCTATCTATCTATCTATCTATCTATCTCCTATCTATCTATCTATCTCCTATCTATCTATCTATCTCCTATCTATCTATCTATCTCCTATCTATCTATCTATCTATCTATCTATCTATCTATCTATCTATCTATCTATCTCCTCTCTCCAGTCCATTTCTATCTACCTATGTACCTGTTGATGTCACCTTTCTCTCCCTAGCTACACCAATGTACTGATGGCTTCCATTATTCTATATATTTCCGTGGTCCTGGATGCCATCTTGTGAACCTTGACATATTGTATTCCTGTTTTTACATTGTCTAGTTCCCAATACGCGGCTTTCATAAGGTTTATATGATAAAATGTGATTTTTTAATCATACAATTATCCATAGACAATCTGTCAGAAACGAGCAGTGACAGCCGAATTCTATAGTCATTCAGAACATTGTATTGTCAAGGCCACCAAACCAAGAGAATATCTAAGACATTCTGACCCGAAAAATGAACTTGTTCATATCTGAATACACTTCATACTGTCACTAATAATTAAGCACCTAACACCGAGGAGATATCTAATGTCACCATTATAAAACATACGATAATATCTATAATACAACAGTAGTGAGAGATAGATAGATAGATAGATAGATAGATAGATAGATAGATAGGAGATAGATAGATAGATAGATAGATAGATAGATAGATAGATAGATAGGAGATAGATAGATAGATAGATAGATAGATAGATAGGAGATAGATAGATAGATAGGAGATAGATAGATAGATAGATAGATAGGAGATAGATAGATAGATAGATAGATAGATAGATAGATAGATAGATAGATAGATAGGAGATAGATAGATAGATAGATAGATAGATAGGAGATAGATAGATAGATAGATAGATAGATAGATAGATAGGAGATAGATAGATAGATAGATAGATAGATAGATAGATAGATAGATAGATAGGAGATAGATAGATAGATAGATAGATAGATAGGAGATAGATAGATAGGAGATAGATAGATAGATAGATAGATAGGAGATAGATAGATAGATAGATAGATAGATAGGAGATAGATAGATAGATAGATAGATAGATAGATAGATAGATAGATAGGAGATAGATAGATAGATAGATAGATAGATAGGAGATAGATAGATAGATAGGAGATAGATAGATAGATAGATAGATAGATAGGAGATAGATAGATAGATAGATAGATAGATAGATAGGAGATAGATAGATAGATAGATAGGAGATAGATAGATAGGAGATAGATAGATAGATAGATAGATAGATAGATAGATAGGAGATAGATAGATAGATAGATAGGAGATAGATAGATAGATAGATAGATAGATAGGAGATAGATAGATAGGAGATAGATAGATAGATAGATAGATAGATAGATAGGAGATAGATAGATAGATAGATAGATAGGAGATAGATAGATAGATAGATAGATAGATAGATAGATAGATAGGAGATAGATAGATAGATAGATAGATAGATAGGAGATAGATAGATAGATAGATAGGAGATAGATAGATAGGAGATAGATAGATAGATAGATAGATAGATAGGAGATAGATAGATAGATAGATAGATAGATAGGAGATAGATAGATAGATAGATAGGAGATAGATAGATAGATAGGAGATAGATAGATAGATAGATAGATAGATAGATAGATAGATAGATAGATAGGAGATAGATAGATAGATAGATAGATAGATAGATAGAAGATAGATAGATAGATAGATAGATAGATAGGAGATAGATAGATAGATAGATAGATAGATAGATAGATAGGAGATAGATAGATAGATAGGAGATAGATAGATAGATAGATAGGAGATAGATAGATAGATAGATAGATAGATAGATAGATAGATAGGAGATAGATAGATAGATAGATAGATAGATAGGAGATAGATAGATAGATAGATAGATAGATAGATAGGAGATAGATAGATAGGAGATAGATAGATAGATAGATAGATAGATAGATAGATAGGAGATAGATAGATAGATAGATAGATAGATAGGAGATAGATAGATAGATAGATAGATAGATAGATAGATAGATAGGAGATAGATAGATAGGAGATAGATAGATAGATAGATAGATAGATAGATAGATAGATAGGAGATAGATAGATAGATAGATAGATAGATAGATAGGAGATAGATAGATAGATAGATAGATAGATAGATAGATAGATAGGAGATAGATAGATAGATAGATAGATAGATAGATAGATAGGAGATAGATAGATAGATAGGAGATAGATAGATAGGAGATAGATAGATAGATAGATAGATAGATAGATAGATAGATAGGAGATAGATAGATAGATAGATAGATAGATAGATAGATAGGAGATAGATAGATAGATAGATAGATAGATAGATAGATAGGAGATAGATAGATAGATAGATAGATAGATAGGAGATAGATAGATAGGAGATAGATAGATAGATAGATAGATAGATAGGAGATAGATAGATAGATAGATAGATAGATAGATAGGAGATAGATAGATAGATAGATAGATAGATAGATAGGAGATAGATAGATAGATAGATAGATAGGAGATAGATAGATAGATAGGAGATAGATAGATAGGAGATAGATAGATAGATAGATAGATAGATAGATAGATAGATAGATAGGAGATAGATAGATAGATAGATAGATAGATAGATAGGAGATAGATAGATAGATAGATAGATAGATAGATAGATAGATAGGAGATAGATAGATAGGAGATAGATAGATAGGAGATAGATAGACCTACCATCTACCATGTACCATTTATAACACTAGTCTTTGAGGTCTCTCAGGGTCTGGATGTGACTGTAACGAGCCGCCTGTCCACTAGGAGGCACTGGCTATACAACCACTGGTGGAGGAGAAGGAGTATAAAATCAATGGAGCTGTAACCAGAGTGATATCAGATCCAGCAGATGATGCTAAGACAGCGAGGGAGGTGACCCAGAATCTTCCCAAAAGGCCGACTGAGGGACCTATAGAGGAGAGGACGGCAGCAGCCCTGCTCACCCATAGAATCTGTACAAGGTCCCTACATGTCGCATCTTGGCGTAGTCGATAGGATGGATATGGAGAACTATCCAGTGAAGGTGGGTTGAGAACCCGTTATCGTCAGTGTCTCCTCCATAAGGCGCAACATTGGAAATGTTGAAGCTGGAGCAACATCTATGGTTAAAGTTGGGTCTCAGATCTCAGAGAGGCAGTGACCTCTGCAGTTCCACTTTGGCCATTGCTGAATCATCTCCTGAAGTACGATGGAACTGGAGGACTGGAGAGAGACAATGGAATCTGCCGCCCAGCTGGGCAATGTAGTCCACACCTGAGGGTACTGAGGAGGTTAGGAGAGGAAACGAGAAAGATTGTCATGTTATAGCCCACCACTCACTGGAGTCAAACCGATCGGTGGTGTTGGAGGAAGCTTATGGAGATGTGTCCACAACTTTTTTACCTGGGTGCAAGGAGAGGATGAGATCACAACATCATGGGACTGTGTGACCACTCTCTGATCCGGATTCTGTGGGATCAATTGGAGTTCCACCACAAGAAGTCGTCTCCCCAGGTACTTGGAAAGGTCTGAGAACGGGTCAAAGCTCAGTTAGTGGCCCCTCTGATGGAGGATCCTCCAAGGAACTGGTGGCAACCCTGGAATTGGTGGTGGTAACAGAGGGCACAAACCTAGAGGATGGAGGCCTGCGAGCATAAGGGAGGCTGTGGTGTACACCTCATATACGTTGGATCTGCCAGCAGGAAGGCCATGTGTCTCAGGAGGGCCCTCTGCAGAAGATGGCACCATGGAAGAAAGATTTAAACTAGGATGGCGTGTGGTTGAGGGGCGAATCACAGAGAACTTCACAAATGTCCTAATGTAGAGACCAGGGCTCAGAAGGGTGGGATTTCTGAAGCCTTGGACGGATGAGGAAGGGTGAATACATCAAGCCCAGGATCAACAGGTGGCCAAACTGACAGGGATACTGTGGAGTGCCACAAAAACACGATCGGAAAGTCCTGTCCTAAACAGGAAAGAAGCTGTGGCAGGAACAAGGCTAATTGGTCGTGTAACGGAGCATTTCACCAACATGTACAGCTGGTGAAGGTTCTAAGACGTTGCAGATAGAACTGCCCACTTCAAGACCTGCCACAAGTTGCAAGATGGATGAAGGAGAAGAGACATTTTGGGCCTGAGAAGACTTTAGCCTGGTAACAGAGGTGCTACTATGATCTGGAGGTGCAGCAGGTACTATTGGCCTGCAAGTGTTACTGAAATTGGGGCCTGGAAATGGGGACAAATAGTTTCAGTGGTGCTGATTTGGGCAGTTGATCACTATGGAGGAGTCGCTGCAAGTATGTCCCAACTATTATTGACCACTTGGGGGTCTTTGGTTTCCACCAAAGATCACACAACTAAGACTGCGCCCCAGAACCTGTAGACACCTAATACTCCCTTATGGCTGCCCTGCCCAACTCTAGTCGTATAAGGCGGATTGTTTTGAGGGGCGGGTGATGGAAGAGCTTTGTAGGTAATGTCACATATGAAAGACATGCACCACCCCATAGTGCTTTCGAGAAGATGACTCGGACCCTATTACAACTACAGTACATCTTATAGGAGCAGAATAAGAAAGGTTGGCCGAATCTGGTGTAGGCGTATAACAACAAGGTGAACACAACTACTGGATGCTCCCCGTTTATACTTATGTATGGACAGAATGGAAGAGACCACTAGATATGATCATGTCCGGGTGTATCCTACAGACCTAGATGGAGGCCATTGGTGGCATGAATAAGAGATGTACAACCTTGTAGCCCAGACCCCAGTCTCTGTTGGTCAACCATAAGTTGTAAGAACTGCGGCTCTAAGTCAGTGGTGAGACACCGGCCTCCCGCCTGCCCAAGGGGATGGAAAGTTAGGGTAGAAATGGGAGCCTGTCCCATACATGAAGGTGGTGAGATAACCTAAACCTAAGACTGCCGGTGTACGAGGACGGCGCATCGCAACCTGTTGTATCCTTGCACTTTTGTGGACTCGCTCTCATTGCTGGCACCACTGCCACCAGCTAGAATCTACGAAAGCGAGGACTACTGATTCACACCAATTCACACTGGTGATGCATTTTAGTTTTTTGGAGGTGACAAAATGATCTAGGGTTTTATATTGATTGCTGGATTTGGAGTCAGGAAGGAATTTTTACCCCTTCGTGGGGCAATTGGCATCAGCCTTATGGGATTTTTCTTGCCTTCCTCTGGATCAACTGAAGAGTTATAGGGTGGACTTGATGGTCCAGTGTCTTCTTCCAACCTCAACTTCTATGTTACTCACGTTATGCCCCCTACATTGCCCCAACTGGAGGTAGCCGGAACCACAGGAACTTTGGAAAAAGTGTCCTCAGGAGGGGGAGATACGGAAGGACCAGTAGGTGAACCACCAACATTGAGATGTTTTCAGAGCATGAACTTGAAGACTCCAAGGTAAAGACTAAGGGTTAGTTCACACGGGGGGCGGTATAGCGGGTTTTGGCATGGAGATTGATGCAGGGAGCTGCATCACTCTTGGGTCAAAACTCGCCTGCCACGACTGTGGTCGCGGCTCAATTGAATGGGCCGACTCCGGAGGTTGATGCCGCGGCCGCCAGAAGAAAGGGCAGCCCGCTTCTTTTTTCCGTGAGCGGCTTGGTCTACATAGACCACCATTGTGAGGGGGAGGATTATGACGTGGATTACGCGCCATGATCCGCCCCCTCTGTGCCCGTGTGAACCCTTAACCCATCCCGAAGGAAGAAGATGGCCGCTATAGGGTGTGACCAATAAAGGACCTCCGGCCTCTCCAGGACCCTGCAGTACATACAACCGTTCCGTTCCCGATGACCCGCCTGATCGGAGGACACCATTTGCTTCCATGGCGACCTTCAGCACTCTATAGCGTATAACAACACACCGGTCACCGTATATATAAGGGGATGAATGTAGGTGATGTCGGCTGATGTAGAGTCAAGGGCTGTAATAACCTGCAAGACGTATCTCATCTATCTACTAACGGGAATTGGTGGCGGTTTAGCGTTTCCACGGTGATATTTGGTCGCCATAGAAACACTATACCACTGTCGGTACGGCCCTGAGTTTGGTAATGGGAGTGAAATGCGTTTCGGTGTCCATATAATGTAATGACAAAGAGGGGGGAGCCATGAAAACAGCCCGGCTGTATGTACCTTTAAATTAACTATTTCCCGCCCAGCTACCCCATAGACACGCAGTGAAGTCCCATCTCTGTCCCAGTATGTGGTAAAGGGTTTGTCTATTTGGGCCTTGTACGGTGCAATGGACCAAAACGTTACCGTCCTACCTAAGAAGGTCCTAGATATAGTCTGCCGCGACTCCGCCATGAACATGGCTTGTGGAGTTGGCCTGATGGGCATTGCCAATTTCTATGGTGGGTAGACCTTCTCTGGAGACCTCTGTCAGGGTCAGACATTACTAAATCCAACCTGGTCTCCATGGTTGGACATGGTGGAGAGGAGACACAACATGGTGGAATCGACCCACAACACACCAGGGCCTTTACTGAAGGGAGAGACAACCACAAGAGACTCCAGGACCTTTGCTGAAGGGAGAGACAACCACGAGAGACTCCAGGACCAAAGGGAGAGACAACCACAAGAGACTCCAGGACCAAAGGGAGAGACAACCACAAGAGACTCCAGGACCAAAGGGAGAGACAACCACAAGAGACTCCAGGACCAAAGGGAGAGACAACCACAAGAGACTCCAGGACCTTTGCTGAAGGGAGAGACAACCACAAAAGACTCCAGGACCTTTGCTGAAGGGAGAGACAACCACAAGAGACTCCAGGACCTTTCCTGAAGGGAGAGACAACCACAAAAGACTCCAGGACCTTTGCTGAAGGGAGAGACAACCACGAGAGACTCCAGGACCTTTGCTGAAGGGAGAGACAACCATGAGAGACTCCAGGACCTTTGCTGAAGGGAGAGACAACCACGAGACTCCAGGACCAAAGGGAGAGACAACCACAAGAGACTCCAGGACCTTTCCTGAAGGGAGAGACAACCACAAGAGACTCAAGGACCTTTCCTGAAGGGAGAGACAACCACGAGACTCCAGGACCAAAGGGAGAGACAACCACAAGAGACTCCAGGACCTTTCCTGAAGGGAGAGACAACCACGAGAGACTCCAGGACCTTTGCTGAATGGAGAGACAACCACAAGAGACTCCAGGACCTTTCCTGAAGGGAGAGACAACCACGAGAGACTCCAGGACCTTTGCTGAAGGGAGAGACAACCACGAGAGACTCCAGGACCAAAGGGAGAGACAACCACAAGAGACTCCAGGACCTTTGCTGAATGGAGAGACAACCACAAGAGACTCCAGGACCTTTCCTGAAGGGAGAGACAACCACGAGAGACTCCAGGACCTTTGCTGAAGGGAGAGACAACCACGAGAGACTCCAGGACCAAAGGGAGAGACAACCACAAGAGACTCCAGGACCAAAGGGAGAGACAACCACAAGAGACTCCAGGACCTTTGCTGAAAGGAGAGACAACCACAAGAGACTCCAGGACCTTTGCTGAAGGGAGAGACAACTACAAGAGACTCCAGGACCTTTGCTGAAGGGAGAGACAACTACAAGAGACTCCAGGACCTTTGCTGAAGGGAGAGACAACCACTAGAGACTCCAGGTCCTTTGCTGAAGGGAAAGACAACCACAAGAGACTCCAGGACCAAAGGGAGAGACAACCACAAGAGACTCCAGGACCAAAGGGAGAAACAACCACAAGAGACTCCAGGACCTTTGCTAAGGGTTCTTTACTGGGTCTAAGTAAACAGGGATATACTACGGCAGAACTTGATATTGGAAACAACAAACAGCTCTCTGGGCCCCGGGCAAGAGACAACAGGTGTCAGCTCACACAGTAGATGCAACGTCCCTGCCTCCAAAAACCTGTCACATCTAACGGTGCCTGGCTGGTGACCAGTAGGTGCTGGCCCATCACTGATGCGCCTACTTGCCTCCTGTTTGTGCAGACCTCCGAGAAGTAACCTACATGGCCTCCACCTCCTCCACCTAGCCCAAGAACAGGCCCTTAAAGGAGACGTTTCATCACCTTCACCAACTCCAACTCATTGTATCTTTCAATAGCTGCTGCTCTGCTGATTCCAACAAAGTTGGAATTTTTTTTTCTAGTCCCCACCATTCCTGAGCAATCATCACTGGTAGTTTTAGCACAATTCTGCTTTCCAGGTAGGCGGTCCTAGGCTGGAGCAGAGAGACAGGGCCCGCCCACCTGTCAGCAGAGAGTAGAATTGTGCTGACATTATCAGTACTCATTGCTTGGGAACGGTGGGGGCTAGAGAAAAAATTCCAACTGCGGGAAAATCAGGTGAGCAGTGTTTATTGAAGAGTACAAAGCGTTGGAGCTGGTGGAGGTGGTGAAAGGTCCCCTTTGAATAGTATTCTCCTTCACACCTTGGGTAGCCTGGGGATCCCTACACAGATCAGCTGATCCCGCAGCCTCTGGGTACTAGCAGTTAGAGCATGTGCAGACTGATCCTATACAAGTAACAAGAGCGGTGCAGCAGCCCCATCCACTGTATAGTGGTAGTTTCAGGGAATTGCAGCTCTGCTCTTATTACTTGGCGCCCAGGAGCTTAATGTTACATCTCTGATCCTGTCAATAGTGCAAAAATTGATTTGGGGATGGACAATCCCTTTAAGACTCTTGTTCCTCCACTGGAGTCGGAGTTTCACTTTAAGTTAACCATAAAATTCTGTCATAATGCCGCTGCCACTAGAGGGAGCTCCCGCTTCCACCTATGATACCAGTAGGCACCTCAGGGGCCCACACACACCTCAAGAGACCCGAAACCCCATCTCATGACTAGTGAGCATGCTACAAGATGAGGCCGGGAAGTTGGGACCCACAGAATCCTGTTATCTGGGGGGCCCTCAGTCTGATTCTATAGATTACCAGAGACCGGACCCCGGGATCACATCCACTGTCAGGACGTGATGGCGGGCTCCATCTTGTGAGCTAGGCCGAGGCCTTGAGTTGAGGTGACCTTGGAGCTCCTTCCACCCCTCGGACGCCCTATATTTATCTGACAATGATTTGTGGCGGGTACAACCTTCCTGTGAGCGTTGTCTGCCGGAACAGCTCACAGAGGAGCGGAGGAAGCCATAAATATAAGGACATACGGACAGTGTCAGAGTGAGGGTCCGGGGCCCGGCACATAGAAGGATTCAGGGGTCCACCCTACAACAACCCCTAGGATATAGGCCATTGTAGCCTTTAGACTGGACTATTATTGTATTAGAGCCCGGGCCCCTGGACCATCCTCTGGTACTATATGGAGGGCCTGTCTGACACTGTGTACAGATATAAGATCTGACAACAGCAGCTCCATCATCGGCACAGGGAAGGGGTCACCTCTCTCGTGAGCATTACAGCCAAATCAAACATTAGGATTGTTTACAGTAATGTGCCCAGTACAGGCTCCATACACACAGTGCCGCCATATTCACAACGCTGCAAAATCAAATCCATCAACAGCATTTCCCTGCTTGCTAATGGTTTCCATATAGGAATTTTATTCTTACGCTTGCTGATGGGCTTCATTTTTTCCTATACTTGCTGACAGTTTCCATGCTTGTTGATGGTTTTCACCAGGTAGTTTTTTTTCCCCTGCTTGCTGATGGTTTCCATAGGTAATTTTTCCATGCTTGCTGATGGTTTCCATAAAGACTTTTTCCAATGCTTGCTAATGGTTTCTATATAGGTGTTTTTTCCCATGCTTGCTGATGGTTTCCATAGGTAATTTTTCCATGCTTGCTGATGGTTTCTATATAGGTGTTTTTTTCCCATGCTTGCTGATGGTTTCCATAGGTAATTTTTCCATGCTTGCTGATGGTTTCTATATAGGTGTTTTTTTTTCCCATGCTTGCTGATGGTTTCCATAGGTAATTTTTCCTTGCTTGCTGATGGTTTCTATATAGGTGTTTTTTTTCCCATGCTTGCTGATGGTTTCCATAGGTAATTTTTCCATGCTTGCTGATGGTTTCCATAAAGACTTTTTCCAATGCTTGCTGATGGTTTCTATATAGGTGTTTTTTTTCCATGCTTGCTGATGGTTTCCATAGGTAATTTTTCCATGCTTGCTGATGGTTTCTATATAGGTGGTTTTTTTCCATGCTTGCTGATGGTTTCCATAGGTAATTTTTCCATGCTTGCTGATGGTTTCCATAAAGGTCTTTTCTTTTTTAACATTGCAGAGAAAAAAAATTGAAAATGAAGATATATTATGGCTGTTTAGGAGATTGGGAAAGATGGGTGGTAATATTGGAGAATGCTGTAGTAGAGGTCATAGAGACTGTATATATGGAGGGGAGGGGTCAATGTATATATGGAGGAAGGGTCACTGTGTATATGGAGGGGGGGGTTACCAGATGCCCCCACTTACTTCCCCCATTACACAGCTCTCCCCAGCTGCTGCTGACCACTAAATAGGGAAACGAGATTGCGGTGGTTTTTATGTCACAATTCTAATATTGCAGCACTATGGAAGGAATTGTCCAATCTCCGTCACATGCTCGCCCGATCGTCAGCGCCAAGTACGAGAAATACGGTCATAGGGCGTATAGATGGACATAGGTCACTACTTACCCTATAGACAACTTCTGATGTGTCCAGGGTCAGGGGGGCCGCTTCGAGCCCCTTGTAGCCTATAGTATGGTCGAGCTGACACTATACTGGGCACTAGGACCCCGGCGCCACTCTATCCTATTAACCCCTTACAGGATATGCCAACTTAGGGCTGCAATATCCGACGTGGCCTCAGAAGCTGAGACATGGGGTGCTGTTCGGTGCACAGTTGAACGATTAGAACAGCGCCACACCTGTCCCCAGGTTGCGTGCGGTACTTCAGCTCACTCATTCACATCATTAAAGCTGAGTTGCAATACCGGACCCAACCTATGGACAGATGTGGCGCTGTTTTTCTGACTATAGCAGGGTTGTCTATAATCAGATCATATATTATGGTATTTTTAACCCAGGGATAATTAAAGGGATAGCTCCTAGGCCATAGGGGGTATTCAGGTCTATATTTCCAGGTTTTGCCAGATGGATTGTCGGTGCGACTACCCAGCCCCACATTTGGTCCTAATCCATCCGCGCGGAGTAATTACTCCTTTTAGTAAATGCCCCCCTAACGACGCTTATTGCCTTTGACATAAAAAGCCATATTATAAAATTCAATGTTATTCTAGCCTTTTGACTGCCGTACATCTGTGGCGCACGTTGCCTGCGTGCAATCCGAGACCACCTGCATCTGCGCGGAGATTACGAGCAGACTTCTACTCAAAACAGTCGTAAGCCCGCGGCCCACATCAAGGTGACGGCCCCTTCCTGGCCCCACGTATGTAACTTACCCCACTGACCTAAATAGGAGGAACAGGGAACAGAACCGCTGACACTAAGAGGTTAATTAACCTTAGACGTGGTGGTGAGGCTGGAGCGCCCTCTGCTGGCTGTTTCAGTTATTGCACCAATGTATTATTTTTTTTATTTTTTTCTCCCTTCGCCTATTGTTGGGTGTTTTTTTTTTTTGCAGCGCTTGCACATGTCGGCATCCAGAGTGTTTACACAGGATGTCATTGTACTTGTGACTGCGCTTCCAGGAACACGCATTCTGCAAGATAACCTATTACCGAGGAATGACTTATTCAGCAAGGCGGCCATAGAAGCCAACCTGACCTAAATAGAGGGATGTCTTCATTATCCGCAGCTAGGCAAGTGGAAGAGCGGCTACAAGTCGTCGGCGTATCGCCCGCTGCCCATATGCCCTTGCCAGGACCTTTCACCACCGCCACCTCTTTGCATCCTTCAATAGTCACCGCTCCACTGATTCCAACACAATTGGAATTTTTCTCTAGCCCCCACCGTTCCTGAGAAATTGTACTGTAAGCTTCAATACAATTAGGTTCTGTAGTGACAGGTGGGAGGTCCCAGACTACCTGCTCCAGTCTAGGACCGCCCACCGGATAGTGGAGACCACAATTAGAATATTGGGTACGGAAACAAACCAATGATTGCTCAGGAACGGTGGGGGCTAGAGAAAAAATTCCAACTGTGCCAGAATCAGTGGAGCGGCGCCTGTTACAGGACACAAAGAGGTGCAAGTGGTGGAAGGTCCCCTTTAAAAAAAAAACTCATCATGATAGGACTCTGGGACAACTACCTGACACATGTGTGGTTATGCTTGGATGTCCTTGGTGTCACTTAGTGCTAGATGCCAGCAGTCCTTCCCAATGGTGGGTGAGACATCCAAATCATATGGAGTACGGTGGACCGCACAAGAGAAAGGGACACATGTGGATGAGGCACTTAGGAGGGTGCACACTGGTGTATGAGGCACTTAAAGGGATTCTATCATTAAAACTCAATTTTTTCTGCCTATCACGTAGGAATAGCCTTAAGAAAGACTATTCTTCTCCTACCTTTAGATGTCTTCTCCGCGCCACAGTTCGGTATATAATCCGGTTTTCGTCTGTATGCAAATGACTTCTCTCGCAGCACTGGGGGCGTCCCCAATGCTGCGAGAGAACTCTCCAGCGCCGCCTCCATTTTCTTCAGGAACGGGTCTTCTTCCGGCGCTGGCTTCAAACCTCTAGGCCTCAGGCAAAGCCAAACGCACATGCCCACCGGCCACAAGAAAATGGCCGCTTACACAGTATTGTAAGCGGCCATCTTCTTGCGGCAGGCATGAGCAGTCGGCTCCCTGAGGCCTAGAACTTTCAAGACACCGCCAGAAGAAGATGCGTTCCTGAAGAAGATGGAGGCGGCGCTGGAGAGTTCTCTCGCAGCATTGGGGACCGCCCCCAGTGATGTTTGAGCACCGGGGACCGCCCCCAGTGCTGCGAGAGAACTCATTTGCATACAGACGAAAACCGGATTATATATCGAATGGCGGTGTGGAGAAGACATCTAAAGGTAGGAGAAGAATAGTCTTTCTTAAGGCTATTCCTACGTGGTAGGCAGAAAAAAATTAGTTTTAATGATAGGATCCCTTTAATAGGGTGCACACAGGAGGATGAGGAACTTAGGAGGGTCCATATTTTTTGGGGGAGGGGGCAACTGCGGCTTATATTTACTTTTTTACCTGTTGTGACCTGTCACGTCTTTACCCACCCACTAAAATTCCCTCCCTAGCGTTAGACACAGGGGTGCAGCTATGCCACCATATCAGTGCCCCTCTATCCATGCCATGGTACTTTAATGAGAGCCAGTTACGGAGCCCCACAGATAATCACGCCACCCCTCATCTCTCTCACACCTCTGGTGCGGGCATGGTGTGTTCCCCTAGGTAGGGGCATTATGTGCCCCCTGGGGTGTCTTGTTCTTCCACCATGTTGGGGGGTACATGCCTAATACCACAGAGCTGGTGACTTCGTACTGACGCCGAGCACACAATGTAGTGACGCCTTTGGAGACAGACAACCAGGTCAAGGCGACGCAGCCATGGACGTGGGTGGCTGATACTGAAGGCCTGTGCCAGCTCACAGCCTGCGTGGGCACAATCACTGGCGGGAAGATACAATCCTCAGGGGTACGGAGTCTAAGTAAAGGGGGTAAGTAAACTGGAGAATCCCTTAAAGGCCCTCTGTAAAGGGTTAATGAGTCCCTTCATTACAGTCATGGCTCCTTTAAGACTAGCACCATGTAACCCCCCCCCTGACAAGGCTCGGCCCGGGATCCCGTACAGCTGGACACCAGGTGTGAACTATAGAGGGCGCTCTCGCTGGTCACCCATTCAACCCTATTAGCAGATTAAAGACATCCCTCCTGACCTGTTGCTGACACTACATGGGGGTCTCTCCCTCCCCCGATGAGGGAACGATTTCAGGGGTATTAAAGGGTTATTCTGCATCACTACGTGTAGGAGTCACAAGATCGTCAGCTCCTCAGCCCAGGCATCTCAGCTCTATGTTACCAAGTGATTTCAGGCTATTGTTCCCTGTTAGCAGCCATTTCAGGCCTGGGGTAGCCGGACCCCTGCAGTGACTATACCGTCAGCCTCTCCATGGCCTGATATGGCTGATCACAGGGGGCAATAGCTTGTACCCACCCCCATAGCTGTAGATGCAGGGTATAATCCCCCGGTGACTGTGGCGCCCTCTGTCTGTCAGCTGCTTCATTCCCATCATCTCCACTTGCTGTCAGTGACTGGGAACACTCCTGTACGCAGCCAGTACTTCTCACAGCTGAGGGTCTGTTACAGTTGTCTCCAGTCTGCACCGATCCCCACAGGGGTGGAGACAAAGGTTCTCTGAGTGCGCCGGGCAAAAAGCCAAAAAGACCCCCAAACCTTTTTATATAGATTGTCTTGTATTAAGAACTCACATAACACTGCCACATAGAAGTAAAGTAATGGTGCCATATACTGCCACATAGCACCAAGATAATGCTGCCATATACTGCCACATAGAACTAAAGTAATGCTGCCATATACTGCCACATAGAAGTAAAGTAATGGTGCCATATACTGCCACATAGAACTAAAGTAATGCTGCCATATACTGCCACTTAGAACTAAAGTAATGCTGCCATATACTGCCACTTAGAACTGAAGTAATGCTGTCATATACTGCCACATAGAAGTAAAGTAATGCTGCCATATACTGCCACATAGAACTGAAGTAATGCTGCCATATACTGCCACATAGAACTGAAGTAATGCTGCCATATACTGCCACATAGAACTAAAGTAATGCTGCCATATACTGCCACATAGAACTGAAGTAATGCTGCCATATACTGCCACATAGAACTGAAGTAATGCTGCCATATACTGCCACATAGAACTAAAGTAATGCTGCCATATACTGCCACATAGAACTGAAGTAATGCTGCCATATACTGCCACATAGAACTAAAGTAATGCTGCCATATACTGCCACATAGAACTGAAGTAATGCTGCCATATACTGCCACATAGAACTGAAGTAATGCTGCCATATACTGCCACATAGAACTGAAGTAATGCTGCCATATACTGCCACATAGAACTAAAGTAATGCTGCCATATACTGCCACTTAGAACTAAAGTAATGCTGCCATATACTGCCCACATAGCACCAAGATAATACTACCATATACTGCCATATAGTACCAAAATAATTCTGCCATATACTGCCACATAGAACTGAAGTAATGCTGCCATATACTGTCACATAGTACCAAGGTAATGCTGCCATATACTGCCACATAGTACCAAGATAATGCTGCCATATACTGCCACATAGAACTGAAGTAATGCTGCCATATACTGCCACTTAGAACTAAAGTAATGCTGCCATATACTGCCCACATAGTAAAGTAATGCTGCCATATACTGCCACATAGAAGTAAAGTAATGGTGCCATATACTGCCACATAAAAGTAAAGTAATTCTGCCATATACTGCCACATAGAACTAAAGTAATGCTGCCATATACTGCCACATAGCACCAAGATAATGCTGCCATATACTGCCACATAGAACTAAAGTAATGCTGCCATATACTGCCACTTAGAACTGAAGTAATGCTGCCATATACTGCCACATAGTACGAAGATAATGCTGCCATATACTGCCACATAGAACTAAAGTAATGCTGCCATATACTGCCACATAGCACCAAGGTAATGCTGCCATATACTGCCACATAGAACTGAAGTAATGCTGCCATATACTGCCACATAGAACTAAAGTAATGCTGCCATATACTGCCACTTAGAACTGAAGTAATGCTGCCATATACTGCCACTTAGAACTGAAGTAATGCTGCCATATACTGCCACTTAGAACTGAAGTAATGCTGCCATATACTGCCACTTAGAACTAAAGTAATGCTGCCATATACTGCCACATAGAAGTAAAGTAATGGTGCCATATACTGCCACATAAAAGTAAAGTAATGCTGCCATATACTGCCACATAAAAGTAAAGTAATGCTGCCATATACTGCCACATAAAAGTAAAGTAATGCTGCCATATACTGCCACATAGAACTAAAGTAATGCTGCCATATACTGCCACATAGCACCAAGGTAATGCTGCCATATACTGCCACATAGAACTGAAGTAATGCTGCCATATACTGCCACATAGAACTAAAGTAATGCTGCCATATACTGCCACTTAGAACTGAAGTAATGCTGCCATATACTGCCACTTAGAACTGAAGTAATGCTGCCATATACTGCCACTTAGAACTGAAGTAATGCTGCCATATACTGCCACAAAGAACTAAAGTAATGCTGCCATATACTGCCACATAGTACCAAGATAATGCTGCCATATACTGCCACATAGTAAAGTAATGCTGCCATATACTGCCACATAGTACCAAGATAATGCTGCCATATACTGCCACTTAGAACTAAAGTAATGCTGCCATATACTGCCACATAGAAGTAAAGTAATGGTGCCATATACTGCCACATAAAAGTAAAGTAATGCTGCCATATAAAAGTAAAGTAATGCTGCCATATACTGCCACATAGTACCAAGATAATGCTGCCATATACTGCCACATAGTACCAAGATAATGCTGCCATATACTGCCACATAGTACCAAGATAATGCTGCCATATACTGCCACATAGAACTAAAGTAATGCTGCCATATACTGCCACATAGTACCAAGATAATGCTGCCATATACTGCCACATAGTAAGGTAATGCTGCCATATACTGCCACATAGTACCAAGATAATGCTGCCATATACTGCCCACATAGTACCAAGATAATGCTGCCATATACTGCCACAAAGAACTAAAGTAATGCTGCCATATACTGCCACATAGTACCAAGATAATGCTGCCATATACTGCCACATAGTACCAAGATAATGCTGCCATATACTGCCACATAGAACTAAAGTAATGCTGCCATATACTGCCACATAGTACCAAGATAATGCTGCCATATACTGCCACATAGTACCAAGATAATGCTGCCATATACTGCCACATAGAACTAAAGTAATGCTGCCATATACTGCCACATAGTACCAAGATAATGCTGCCATATACTGCCACATAGTAAGGTAATGCTGCCATATACTGCCACATAGTACCAAGATAATGCTGCCATATACTGCCCACATAGTACCAAGATAATGCTGCCATATACTGCCACATAGAACTAAAGTAATGCTGTCATATACTGCCACATAGAAGTAAAGTAATGCTGCCATATACTGCCACATAGAAGTAAAGTAATGCTGCCATATACTGCCACTTAGAACTAAAGTAATGCTGCCATATACTGCCACATAGAAGTAAAGTAATGCTGCCATATACTGCCACTTAGAACTAAAGTAATGCTGCCATATACTGCCACTTAGAACTAAAGTAATGCTGCCATATACTGCCACTTAGAACTGAAGTAATGCTGTCATATACTGCCACATAGAAGTAAAGTAATGCTGCCATATACTGCCACTTAGAACTAAAGTAATGCTGCCATATACTGCCACTTAGAACTAAAGTAATGCTGCCATATACTGCCACATAGAACTGAAGTAATGCTGCCATATACTGCCACATAGAACTGAAGTAATGCTGCCATATACTGCCACATAGAACTAAAGTAATGCTGCCATATACTGCCACTTAGAACTAAAGTAATGCTGCCATATACTGCCCACATAGCACCAAGATAATACTACCATATACTGCCATATAGTACCAAAATAATTCTGCCATATACTGCCACATAGTACCAAGGTAATGCTGCCATATACTGCCACATAGTACCAAGATAATGCTGCCATATACTGCCACATAGAACTGAAGTAATGCTGCCATATACTGTCACATAGTACCAAGGTAATGCTGCCATATACTGCCACATAGTACCAAGATAATGCTGCCATATACTGCCACATAGAACTGAAGTAATGCTGCCATATACTGCCACTTAGAACTAAAGTAATGCTGCCATATACTGCCCACATAGTAAAGTAATGCTGCCATATACTGCCACATAGAAGTAAAGTAATGGTGCCATATACTGCCACATAAAAGTAAAGTAATTCTGCCATATACTGCCACATAGAACTAAAGTAATGGTGCCATATACTGCCACATAGCACCAAGATAATGCTGCCATATACTGCCACATAGAACTAAAGTAATGCTGCCATATACTGCCACATAGCACCAAGGTAATGCTGCCATATACTGCCACATAGAACTGAAGTAATGCTGCCATATACTGCCACTTAGAACTGAAGTAATGCTGCCATATACTGCCACTTAGAACTGAAGTAATGCTGCCATATACTGCCACATAGTACGAAGATAATGCTGCCATATACTGCCACATAGAACTAAAGTAATGCTGCCATATACTGCCACATAGCACCAAGGTAATGCTGCCATATACTGCCACATAGAACTGAAGTAATGCTGCCATATACTGCCACTTAGAACTGAAGTAATGCTGCCATATACTGCCACTTAGAACTGAAGTAATGCTGCCATATACTGCCACTTAGAACTAAAGTAATGCTGCCATATACTGCCACATAGAAGTAAAGTAATGGTGCCATATACTGCCACATAAAAGTAAAGTAATGCTGCCATATACTGCCACAAAGAACTAAAGTAATGCTGCCATATACTGCCACATAGTAAAGTAATGCTGCCATATACTGCCACATAGTACCAAGATAATGCTGCCATATACTGCCACTTAGAACTAAAGTAATGCTGCCATATACTGCCACATAGAAGTAAAGTAATGGTGCCATATACTGCCACATAAAAGTAAAGTAATGCTGCCATATAAAAGTAAAGTAATGCTGCCATATACTGCCACAAAGAACTAAAGTAATGCTGCCATATACTGCCACATAGTACCAAGATAATGCTGCCATATACTGCCACATAGTACCAAGATAATGCTGCCATATACTGCCACATAGAACTAAAGTAATGCTGCCATATACTGCCACATAGTACCAAGATAATGCTGCCATATACTGCCACATAGTAAGGTAATGCTGCCATATACTGCCACATAGTACCAAGATAATGCTGCCATATACTGCCCACATAGTACCAAGATAATGCTGCCATATACTGCCACATAGAACTAAAGTAATGCTGCCATATACTGCCCACATAGGTCCAAGGTAGTGCTGCCATATACCGTGCACATAGTAAAGATAATAATGCCATATACCTCACATGTTGTACTAAGTAATGCTGCCATATAACGCACACATAGTACCAAGATGATGCTGCCATATTGTCATATACCGCCCACATAAAATTAAGGTAATGCTGTCATATACCACACACAGTAATAAAGTAAGGCTGCCATACACCATATAGTACCAAGATAATACTGCCATATAACGCACACATAATACTAAGGTAATGTTGCCATATACCACATGGTACCCAGGTAATACTACCAGATACTACCCACATAACACTATCATACAGAACCAAGGTATCACTGATATATACCGCTCACCAGTACATAGTAATACTGCCCACATAGTAACCAGATAGTACTGTATGACATATACCGCCCACACGGCACCATATAATGCCTCTATAACACCTGTTCTATATACCGCACACACAGCACCTCTTAAAGAATCCATATAATACTGTAATTCCTTCAGGAATCTTACAAATACCGCCATACACCATCGTACTGTCTCCAGGGACCCTAGGCCATTGCCCAGTTTGCCACTCCCTAAAACTAGCCTTGATAACCCGCCAGCCAGTGCTGTACTCCGCACTACACACCTGCTGCTGCAGAACCTCTTTTTGAAGATATAGGACTGTCACATCATTCAATAAGTACTAACTACTTGACAAAACGAGGGTCTGCAGCAGCTGAGTGCTGGCTGATAATGTAGCTTACACCAGGGCCCCACTTGTCTTATATAAGGGGGTGTCAGGTCGGTAAGCGAGGTCCTGATTCTGGTCACACTCCCTTTAAATGTATACCCCATACATCCCTAGGTACGGGACCCCCCACCTCCCCTTACCTATAGCCCTCCCAGCTGTACATGCCCTGTAGTTCTCCTGTCTGGAGATCAGCGGCGCCCATGTAACACCACTTATCCCGGTATAATAGCTCTATATACTCTGGACATCTCAATAAGGGAATCAGGGATACCCATATTATTGGAGATTGGGGGGTGGGGGCGTGCGGGTGCATTTAATGACTCCACCCACCACCTAAACCCACAAGGACACGCCCTCTAGGTGCTGCATCATATAGTCAGTCATCTGGACTGTCAGCCATATAAGGAGGATTGTCTGGAAACCCTAAAAGCAGCAACACCGGGAGGGGGTGTGAGGAATCCTCCAATGTCCTGCAGTTTTAATTTATTCCTAATATTGAAGTTTTTGCAAAAATCCCTTCTGTAATTTAGACAAGACCCCGGGGGCTGGGGAGGGGGTGATACGGGATAAGACCACCACCCTGCTGGCATTGTATTAAGTGCAGAGCAAGTACAAACCTGTTTTTTGCTGAGGTAATGATGCCGTTTGTGGGGGCTGGAGAGCGGCTTCAATGCCAAGGCCGCAGTTGGGCTTCGGAGGGGAGGGGGGCGCACACACAGGGACATCTGGCATCCAAAGGACCTGATAACATGTAAGGTTCTTTGTGTGCAGACAAAGGATTCCCAGAGAGCAGCATGCTGAATCATCAGGGGTCCTCTCAGGCAGACGGCTCCAAACAAAAGCCCCCATGTGGGGTGGGCAGTAACCCCTCCGCTGCTGGGCCTGGTGCATTACACAATCATACCTTGGAGAGCGATATAACCTAGGGAAAAGTCTGGCACAGGCTTAAAAGAGACATCTTGGCACCTAGCAAGTCCTTAACACATTGCACCCCCCTGATGGGAACTAAAAGCAGATGTGGAGTCAATGCCTTAAATTGCACCAGGAATTGAGGGAAACCCCTTAGAGGTATCTTGGCAATGGTCTTACAACTTCCATGATGTTGCTCTACTTCAGGCAGTGTCCTCTACATTGTGCCTAATAACTTAAAGGGACGGAGCAATCAGATGGCACCTTTATACATCTTCAAGAACCAACTACCCTGATGAAACCAGCTATGCCAAGGAGGAAGGGGGTTGTAGCACTAGGCACCATGCCAAGTCTGTAGAACTAAAGAGCCAGAGGGTGGCACTGTGGGGAGTTGGATCACAGGTTCCCAAAGACTTGCCCCTAACTAAAAACATTGCAATCTTAAGTTCTCTCTAGGTCCTGGGAGTATATACACTAGTGCAGGGAACCTTCACCTCTCCAGCCCTTGCAAAACTACAACTCCCAGCATGCCTACTTACTCTGCTGTTCTTTGGAAAAGCCATGAAAGTGAGTAGAGCATGCTGGGAGTTGTAGTTTCACAGCAGCAGAACCATTCCCTGTATCAGGTGCGGCAGACTTTAGTGCTACATATGGCACCTCATCTTACAATGGAACAGTCTCAAACCAGGTCTAACTGCTGAAGAACTACAACTCCCAGCTGTGGAGATAACAGATTAGAGACTGATACCATGTAATGAAAGGAATCTTGTATACTAGTGGAAGACTTTTTTCCCAGGGCGTTTGCAGCTCTAGACAAACTCCAACTCCCAGCATGCTCCAGCCACACATCCTGGCTAGTGTTAGCACCCAAGTGCATGCTGGGAGTTGTAGTGTGACAGCACGAGCTGATGCCACTAAAAGCCTCAGACAAGGGTACAAATCCCAAACAGGTGAGCTGGGATTGGCAGCAGTAACATACCAAGTACCTGTCCGAATAGTGACCCAAGACCGCCCCCCAGTGATCAGTAAGTACAGACACAGGTTCTCTTTACTGCAGCGCTTTATTTCTTACACAATGAAGTGTTTCTGGGAGTTACAATTTTTTTTTTTTCAACTTCAGGATGACTTACAAATTTTGGTTCTCTTTTCTCTACTGTCATGTGTGAACATTAAGGCAACATACAAAAAAAATTTACATAAATTAAACTTGGATGAATAAATTTACAGGTGTAACTTTCTTCAGACCCATGTTCAAGATGTTGAGGGAAGAGTACAAACTTGGGGCTAAAAGAACCTGGATCTAAAGGCCTTGGGGGGAGGCCGTGGTTGTAAATTTCCTGACCAAACTAGAAAAAGTGTGGCAAGACGAAGTGAAAACTCCTTCATGAAACTCCTACCAGCCTCAGAAACGGAAGTCTGGAATATTAAGCGCTAAGAAAAAAAAAAAAATTGGATACCTGGAAGCCTAAACCTCAAAGGACACCCTGTGCACATCTCCAAAGCTCGACTTCACCCCTTGGAACGGACCCACCAAGGAGGAAGCGTCATGAACAACACTGACGCAGATCGGCAGCCTTTCACAGAAATGCTTCTTTTCTACGCAAGACTATAGCTTAATGGACACCCGGACTGAATGCCAAACCAGATTTGCTGTCGGAGATGTGTACAGGGTATGTGAATGCTAGCACGGACACCACGGGAATGGGATTTTGTTTGAGACAGGTCAAAGTCTTGCATTACAAAAATCAAAAAAAAAAAAAAGTTTCCGACAAGGTTCTGACTTAAGAGTGTCTCACATTCCGAGGGCAAGTTCGTTATTTTTGGAAGTTGGCTCTATTCCAGTTTCACGAGGCTAGCATGAGGTGTACACATTTGCCGAGGCAAATTAATACTTGAAGATCTCATGCAGCAAATGCAAGGCATCTGCTAGCAGTCCATTTAGAAGCATTTACGGTGCACGATGGATGGGCCGGACTCGTCGTATTCCTGCTTGCTGATCCACATCTGTTGGAAGGTGGAGAGGGAAGCCAAGATGGAGCCACCGATCCAGACAGAGTATTTACGCTCAGGTGGTGCAATGATCTGCGGAGGAGGAAGAGAACAGGGACGTTAGGACCAGTGGTAGACACCGTGGTCTCAAGTGTCTGATAGGCCGGCACTAGAGTCACAGCTTACCTTAATTTTCATTGTGCTAGGAGCAAGGGCAGTGATTTCCTTCTGCATTCTGTCAGCAATGCCGGGGTACATGGTGGTACCTCCGGACAGGACAGTGTTGGCGTACAGGTCCTTACGGATATCTACGTCGCACTTCATGATGGAGTTGAAGGTGGTTTCATGGATACCGCAAGATTCCATACCTGCAGGAGACAAGACATGATTAGGCTACTGCTCTGTAGTAACAAGGGGTCAGGCCTAGGCCTTCATCACCGTATTGACAAGGGGTCAGGCCTAGGCCTTCATCACCGTATTGACAAGGGGTCAGGCCTAGGCCTTCATCACCATGGTAGGAGCAGATACCTACCCAAGAAAGATGGCTGGAAGAGGGCCTCTGGACACCTGAACCTCTCATTTCCAATGGTGATGACCTGACCGTCGGGCAGTTCGTAGCTCTTCTCCAGGGATGAGGATGAGGCAGCGGTGGCCATCTCCTGCTCAAAGTCAAGAGCTACGTAGCAGAGCTTCTCCTTGATGTCACGCACGATTTCTCTTTCAGCTGTGGTGGTGAAGCTGTAGCCTCTCTCAGTCAAGATCTTCATGAGGTAGTCTGTCAGGTCACGGCCGGCCAAGTCCAGACGCAGGATAGCGTGAGGCAGGGCATAGCCTTCATAGATGGGCACTGTGTGGGTCACACCATCACCAGAGTCCATCACGATACCAGTGGTACGACCAGAGGCATACAGGGACAGCACAGCCTGGATGGCAACGTACATGGCTGGGGTGTTGAAGGTCTCAAACATGATCTGTAAAAGGTGGGAGAGAAGAAGAGGCCAGGTTATTCTGTGCCCAAGTGCGCCAATGCACCCCAAACCATGCTGAACATGCCAACATGCAGGTAAAAATTATAGAAAAACCAGGTGTAGGAAGAACAGGACAAGCAAAAACCAAAAATAATGAAACAGAAACCTGAGGCTTCAGGAGGGAAATGCCAGGAGAGGTAGAGAGCCCTGGAAATATCGAAAGAAAAACGTGGAGTCTGAGAAAAATGGAGAATGAGGTTTACAGGAAGAGTCCCAAAAGAAACATGTGAAGGAAATGAGGGGGGAGGGGGCGATGAAGGAAGAAGAGGGACAAACCTGTGTCATCTTTTCTCTGTTTGCTTTGGGGTTCAGGGGGGCTTCTGTGAGCAGGACTGGGTGTTCTTCAGGGGCGACACGCAGCTCGTTGTAGAAGGTGTGATGCCAGATCTTCTCCATGTCATCCCAGTTGGTGACAATGCCGTGTTCAATGGGGTACTTGAGGGTCAGGATACCTCTCTTGCTCTGGGCCTCATCACCTACGTAGCTGTCCTTCTGACCCATGCCAACCATGACACCCTGTAGACAAAGGGAAAAACCTTGTTATAGCCACTGGTCATAAGGAGAGAACACAAGACAAAGACTTGACAAAGAGTCTTATAAGTAAACAAACCTGATGTCTTGGGCGACCAACAATGGAGGGGAAGACAGCACGGGGAGCATCATCTCCAGCAAAGCCGGCTTTGCACATACCAGAGCCATTGTCAATCACAAGAGCGGCAATCTCTTCTTCGGCCATGGTTACTGTAAGAGAGAAGTGAAGGTTAAGAACTGTGGCCAGTAGGGGGCGGTACCACGTGTGCAGTGAACATGATGTCATCAGCTCAGGGATGTCCCATAGCCATTGTTATAAGGATAGGAGCCCCTTTAAATATGCAGAGTTATTGCATCACTGCAGGGCCCAAGTGCCAACATAAGGGGGGGAGGGGAGCCACTCCCATCCTCTGTCCATAGAGTCACAGGGCAGACAAGGCCCAGTTTAGGAGGAAGTAGTCGCCGCTGGTAATACAATGTAACAGTATACAGAATACATTGCAGGTCACTTAAAGGGCAGGTACACAAATGCAATAAAACTCTGCATAATATAATAGAAGCCTATGGCTGTAGGGCAGGCGCCACCCAGAGGCCGGCCCTCGCCCTAGGACACAGTCACACTTGGCATTAACCTTCAGTCTAATCTCCCGGCCACACCTAGTTCCCGTTAGACAAGACACCGGAAACTGCACAGCCAAGGCCACGCCCACCGGACGTTTGAATTTCCCTCCCACCTCGCAGCCAATCAGCAACGCTGTGCCCTAATATGGAAAAAGCATTGAGACTCGTCCTAACCACGCCCACTAGGACAACCGGCTTCTTTCAAAAGCCAGGGCGTGGTTTAGTCCATTCACAGCGTGAAGTGAGGGGGGGCGGGAAGGCTTAGTCATGTCTAGAGCAGTGGGTGTGTCAGATAGTGACGCATGCAACCCCCCTCATGGAGAGTGGTGCAGTCCACCCTTGGCGCCTGAGCCCGCGTAAAGTGACAGCGCAGCTCAACCCCCCCCGCCCTTCACAGCCCCCTCCTCCCTACGGAGGCCTCGTCACCTCAGCGGACAAAAGCCAGTGACTGCCCCGCCCTGCCAAGGCACCTGTCACCCAGCCAACACCGACCACAGCACATCAGCCCAAGGGTTCGCTCATGTTTGGCCTTGTAATGCAACATAATCACTTTACGGTTATCTAACGTTACATCATACTCAGCCACTACGACAATGCCAACGACCTTCATTTACGGCTCGTGCTCCTAAAGCACGCCGGGAAGTGTAGTCCGTTATAAATCGTTAGTTCCTTCCATGCATTAAACTGCGACACCATTGAAAGTAGCAGCCGTTACCCCCAAGAGGCTGCAGCCGCTACCACTACCGAGCCCACCACCCTCCAGACACCGAACACTGCCAAGTACGCACAAGCAGCACCAGGACACCGCCCCGGAGCGCCACAAAAGACAGGTAAAGGCCGCCATAGCTAGAACTACAAGGTAGATCCAAGAGCCCGGAGTAAGACTTGTGGGATTGCCTTTACCTTAAGAGCTGGAGGGGTTTCCTTAACGGATAGAGAAGCTGGAATAGGAAGTGCTGTCAGGTCCGCTGCCGCCGGCTGAATGAGACTCACTAGCGGCCGTTATGCTATTTAAGTTCGCCGGCTGGAAGCCCCGCCCACCAGCGCCAGGACAGAACATCGCCAAATATGGGCATCTTTCTGAAACAAGCGGCGCCATTGGCCGGCGGGGCGGGGGAGGAGGTGTGGCTGAGAGCGGGAATCACGCCCCTCCCGGAACCCCTGAAGCTGCATGAGGCTATGGCGAGGGATGGGGAAGGCGTGTGAGGCCCTGACAGCGTCATGAGAGCCGGCTCCAGCCCTGGCAGCCATAGTCAGCCCTGTGGATGGGACTTTGTATTGTTATCTGGCGCTATGTGTGCGGCTATAGGTGCAGTCACCAGACATTGCCTTTAAGAGTCTATTAAAGGGTCATCTCCTTGGTATGGGGGCGTCTATAGGAAGGGAACCCCATAGTTTATAGGGGTCCTTGAAAGAGGCGTGGGTATATGATTAACCCTCGGTGCCATGCAATACTTTGCGCTTGATTTTTGCAGCGCCCGCCATATTGTGCACCGATGTGCGGCCTAGTTGGCGATATCTCGGCGTGATGAGCTTATGTCTGCAGTCTATACAGTGCTATGGGGGTGCAGAGGTTGTCACGCCCTGTCCAGGAGGCCGCTATGCCATAGAAGAGCGCCCAGGGCGACATTGATCCTGCAACATGAACGTCGTATCGTGATATCGCAAGTGATGAGTGTGAATGGGGCGCAAAAAGTCACACGTAGCACGCAACTTTATCAGCATAGACTGTGATGCCTATGGCGGGCGACTGCGACTCGCCTGTGATGTGTCCGCACCATCTGGTGCACCTAACTGGCCGTCATTGGGTGCAATGTAACAGAATGTCACGTTTTGGCACTGTGCAGACCTAGCCTTAAGGTGCATTTCGACAAAACCCCGCCCAGAGGCCTACACCAATGAACTACGGTTATACCTTATATACCGTAATTCATTGGCGACCTGATGGGGGGCACGCGGGTACCACTTTATGAGCATGCTCCATTCGGGGCGTTGCAAATTTGAAATTGCACGGGACACGACGCCGAAATGTGCCATAAAATAGTCGTGCAAAATCGTACATACTATTAGGTTACTGTATGTGACTTGTTGCAAGGGGAGGGGGTTATGACGTATAAAGGGATAGGAACATAAGGGGCAGGGGCTATGCCACTATAAGGGGTATTGGCTGTGTTATGTACAGGGACAGGAACGTAAAGGTCAGGGGTTACGCCAACATAAAGGGGCAGGGGTTAGACTATATACAGGGGATATGATATAAGGGGGTAGGGGCTATGCCACATAATACATTAGCAGGATGGTACATGATCACCTTAGAGGGCAGGGGTATAATGCTTGGCACCGTTCCAGTATAGTAGATGACACTGAAGGGCCCGACCTCTATAGGTGACAGCTGTGACTCACACTTCCTATGTGTGCCGTGCAGGGTGTGAGTAATCTCTGACTATAGGTTATTTACATAGGCGCGTCTGGTACTCACCTGAGGGGTGAGCTCAATACTAATAATACAGTGAGTTCGGGGAGCGGTGACGGTGCGCAGGATTGGCACTGTGCCCACTCTATGGCACCCTGATCGGTATATGTTTGCACTACCCTATGTTTGTCTTTTCACATGATACATAACACTCTCCCCTTGGTAGGAAACGACTTGAGAGCGGTCGGAGGAATGTCTGCTCCTTCCTGTTTCCTGCGCTGGGGTCCTCAGGTCACATTTGCAGGGTATCATATGCTGCACAATCCACAGCTCTACTGTTACACTGTGACGAGTCCTCAGCTCGCACAAGGTTGTTGCATTTGCCTAATGATTTGCAAGATGGAAATGATGCAGGAAAGTTTTCCAGCGCTGGGGACGGCGCCGCCTCCTCCTTGTCTTCTTGCACCACGAGGCACGAGCTGTCCTGAGCAGGTGCTGACTGTGCAGAGGAGACAATGGCCGCCCTCCTTCTGTACCGTCAGAACTATCTGCAGATATTCAGCGGCCAATTTCATCGAATTGATGTCCGACCTTCAGGGCGCGCTACTTCTCCTTTAAATCTGTGCTGCACCGTTTCCTGTCTATTTAACCCCTCCGGCCCCATGCAGGATGCCTCATACCTTACATACGCCCTGACCGGTTGTATTTTTTTTTTGTGTGTCTCATGCAGGGACAGGATGCCCAGATCTACCCCCATATGACCCCAATAGAGGAGCAGTGAACACGCCCTTCCTGCAAGAGATGGAAATGCTGCAGTCCGGGCTTTGCATCAATCTTGACATTCATGCGATTATCTCACCCGGTGACACAGCAGCCGCCGCACTAGGCCTTGGGATGGGGAAATGCTCTGCAATCCATCTACACAGTCACTGCTTCCCTTAAAGGGCCACGGCAGAATGCGTTATGTAAGCAAACCGGGGATACGGGAGATCCGAGTCTCTATGGCCTGGTAACAGGGAGCAATAGCTGGCACGGCGAACGGGTACTTATATGGATCGCTTGTGATTCCATTCCTTGGGGACGGCGATGATATCAGGGCCTGGAATTTTTATGATATATGCAGCGTGCAGAATCTATTAGTCATGCCTGACCTCTCGGGATGTGTCCATAGAGGATGGACGTGGTCAACTGAACTAAGTAGACGAAGATCAGCGCCAAGATGTAATGCAGGGGTATTAGCGTGGTGCATGCACGATGCTTACTATTTTATTTTTATAGCACCAACATATTCTGCAGCGCTGTACAGAGTCCGTCATTCATATTAATCCCTGTCCCCATTGGGGTTCACTTTCTATAGTCCAAAGGAAAGGGATTGTCCATGATCCCAAGTACTGAATGTAGATGAGCTATCCACAGGGTAGGTCATCGGTATCTAATCGGTGGGGATCTGATACCTGTAGCCCAACCGGATCGGGTGAGCCCACTGCTGGGAGTATCTAATCCAAGGTAGGGTTGAGCGATCGGGAAAGATCGGATCCCGATCGGCGATGGAGCAAATTTCACGATCGGGATCGGCTGGAAAATGATCGAAAATCAGATTTTGAAATCTCAAGATAGGCTCAACCCAACCGTATATATAATATACAATTAGGGTTGAGTGATCGGGATCGGCAATCGAGAAAATTTCGCGATTGGATGCAAAATGATCGGAAATCGGATTTTAAAATCGATCCTGAAATCTCAAGATCGGCTCAAACCTAATCCAAGGGGATCTGACACCTGGACCCCGAACTGATCAGTTGATCCCGCTGCTGGAAGTATCTAATCCAAGGGGATCCAACACCTGGACCCAGAACGGATAAGGTGATCCCGCCGCTGGAAGGATAGGTTATCGGTATCTGATCAGTGGGGATCTGACACCCAATACCCATAGTGTACAACTATAGGGAACCACAACTCTGCTCCCATTCACTTGAATAGGAGCAGGGCTACTTGCGGCAGCCAGATAAGCTGATCGATAAGGGGTTTGGTGTCCGACCGCTAATGATCACATACCATCGATAGATTATGAGTATCCAATACCCTCAGGCCTTGAACAACTCCTTTAACCCATTAGTATGTTTTTGAAACCCTTGCAAACACCATGAAGATTTTGCAACCCAGGACCCCGATGCCGCAAGGCTAACCATAGTGTTGCTCTATTATAAGAGGAGGACCCCGTAAATCGTGCTAGCACTACCCCTTTAACAGAAGTTATTGCCTAGTCATACCCGACTCCTTTAACTACAGTGATATAATCCCCGGGCATATACGGCCATGGCGGTGCATTACTATACAAGGCCATCTAATCTCCCTCCGGCCTCCTTCCTTGAAGTGTGATGGAAGGGCCAGCGCTTTCCTTAGCAGTCGGATGAGGTGATCTTACGGTGTCAGTTTTATCTCCTGCTCAAAGGCGATATCATAAAGTAATAAAAACGCAGAGAAATGTCGCACGTGAGCAAAGTCCATTTGACTGAGGGCCTGGGAATGTGGGGCTCCAGCTGTACGTCCTGGCCCGGTATTTATGGCTGCCAGGAATCGTAGTAAATATGTTACAGGTACGCAGATTATATGGACATTGGACACCCCTAGCAGGTACAGGAAAGCGCCTGCACGGGTATATGAGCACCTTCACCAACACCATTGAGGGCCAGGATAGCAGAATTTGGGGGGAGGAAAGATTAGCCATATTAGATCCCATATATACCCTCTCCACCATCACCCCCATTGTAATAAACAAGCCCAACCCAAACCTCCGTGTTTGTAGGGGATTAAAGTTCTCTAATATGTACAGGCACCATAAGGGCGGCCAATGACCCAGCTGTGCTTTATGGGTAAGAAGGGATCCAATAGATCAGCAATCTCTCTGGTATCATTTGGGCCCTGCAGGCGGTATTAAACATGCACTATGTGGTGCCGTTATTCAGGCACTGTATCGTGTTGTTATATGAGCACTCTATGGCGGTATTATGTTTGCACTGTGTAGTGCTGTTATTGCGTTGTTATTTCGGCACTATTTGGCGCGTTTATGTGTGCACCATGTATTGCATTAATTCAGGACTATGTTTGCACCGTGTGGTGCTGTTATTTAGGCATTGCGTTGTTATTTCAGCACTCTATGGCAGTATTGTGTATATTGTGTGGTGCTAGCATTAGGCTCTGTAGTGTGCTATTATTAAGCACCATATGGTGGTACTGTGTATACACCGTTTAGTGGTATTATTCAGGTTGCGTATTATGCGACCACTATATGGTGGTATTATGTATGCACTATGCTATTATCTAGGCCCAGTATAACTGTGTTATTTGTGCATTATATGGCGGCTTTATTTAAGAACAGTATGATACAGTTTTTAGGCTGATTTTTCAGCTATTCCCTATTACTAGATGTCAGGGGGCCTCCAACTCTATAAAAATAATTTGCACCTGTTTGTATTGTCCGTCTGTATTTTTACTCACAGAACGACCACATGTGGCGGTGTATATGTTTGTTTGTGTCGTGTGTTACGGCACAGTGACTGACACCGCTATATCAGTATATATGACCAACCTATAGCAAGTACAAACCTTTCATCCTGATGTGACCTCCAACCTGGGAAGATCATGGGGCATGTTGACTTTCCTCATGTATAACGCGGCGCCTTCCACATGACCAACTGATCAGGCAGGACCTGAGCTACAACCCCATGGAATGGTGCGGGATTTTTTTTTAAAGAAAGCAGCCATGTTTTCAACCCCTTTAAGGCCACCGTCCCTGCTTTGAGAGAATCCCACGTCGCGGATTACTTACAACTCTGGAGGAGCACATGGGCGCACAATGTAAACAATGGACAATGTGACCATTCATTGGATTCCATGGCGTTCCCTGGCGTGCTTTACATTGCTGGGGAGCTATAGGATAAACAAGCGTAAACATTGGGATTCACTAGCTACAAACAACTGGAAATTCTGATGAGAAGAACCTCCCCCCCCCCCCCATCTTAATGATCAGGGGATGGGAAATTGGGCTCTCCAAGCCGGGGTATCCCCTCCTGCCTTTGCATTGCACTGATAAGAAGACGGAGTAGGTGAAATGATGCGTGTAAAATATTACTTGTTACGTAGCGGAGGAGACCTGTTTGCCTCTGATCTGCTCTGACATTTGGCTATTTGGGGAAGCGGCCGGAGGATAAGTTTTAGCAATTTAAAATCGGCTGCCGGAATGAAAACATTGTTTTCGGTGGAAGACATTCCTGACATGCTCTCGGCTAGTAGGGGGGCGACGACGAGATACAGATTTCCTCCGTGGATGGCAGCGCGTGAGACGAATCTTGGCAGAGGAAAGAGCTTGGATTTTCTTTATTTGGTTAAATTCAACCATCCTATACTTGGTTAGGAATTCTGCTTGTGAAGAGCTGAGCGTCCCATAGGCCCTGATTGGACAAGGGCTCGACTCGTGGTTTGCTGAGATATTCCAAGTCCTGCAATGGTCCATTGTACAAGGAGGAGGACATGGGGCTCATTTGCCCTGGTCGACGATGGAGGTCTATTGGGACCACCATTGATTCTCCAACAAAGTTTAGCAACCCTTAATACGTGGGCGTCTTATTGTGTTGGAGCCGCAACACTAGTTGAGGGCCCTGTCAAAATGAATGCTAGCAATAGACCGGGGGAGGATGATTGTTACCTCTAGGGCAAACCTCTACAGGGTGCCCAAGGCATCATTGCTCCTAAATAAACACCATTATCATTGGTGGAGGACTCCACATGTGGTCAGAACATGTTTTGATCAGCCATTAACGCTTCTGAATGATCTCTCATTATCATGTCTTTGGGCTGTATGGTGTTCGGGTGGGGGAAAGCTGTGGCCAGACGTCTGTGATGGGTCTTATCAATAGATCAAGCCAGGAAAAGCAAACATCATCTTATTTCCAGTCTCCTGGACCAGAAGTGGCTCTAAGCATAAAGATGAGAGTCTGAGGGTTCTGGGGAAAACTTCTTAAAGAGGAGCTTTCATGTCCTCAGGCACATGCGGTTTTATACAGTATACCGCTAGAAAGCTGACAGTGCGCTAAATTCAGTGTACTGCTGGCTTTCCTGTTATGTGTCCCGGGGCTGGAGATAGCGGTGTCGTTACTGATTTCTGCCAGAAGGGCGTACCTGACAGTCTAGCTGGGCTACTCGTCCATAGCCCTGTACTGTCAGAGTGTGTTCCTTACCACCCAGCGATGACGCTAAGCTGTGAAGATGCCCCCAAGTACTAGTCTATGGATGAGTATAGTCAGGGCTAGTTCACATGGGCCTAGTGACCGCGTATTTTGGTCTGGATTTTGACGCGCAAAGAGCGTCAGAATCAGGACCAAAATGCGCCTGCCGCGGTTAGCTGCGACTTCCGACAGTTGCAGCTTCCCGCTCTGGAGTAGGCCCAAATGAATGGGCCTAGTCCGGAGGGATTGTCTTGACGCGCCGCGGTGATGTCCGCCTCAAGAAAGGGCAGCTCGCTTCTTTCTTCCGCGATCGGGAACAAACCGCTAGCGGAAAAAAGATCGCTAGCAGTTTACATAGACCTCTATTGTGAGGGGGCGGATTTTGCGGTGGATTCGGCGCCAAAATCCGCCCTCTCTTGCCCCGTGTAAACTAGCCCTTAGAGGGGGCGTTCCTCACAGCCCAGCTATACTGTCAAGAACGCCTTTCTAACAGCGGGCAGAGATCGGTAACGGCCCCGCTATCTCCAGCCCTGGGGCACATAATGGGAAAGCCAACAGTGCCCTGAATTAAGCACACTGTCGGCTTTCTAGCGGTATATAAAACCGCATGTGCCAGGTGTTCATTCAGTTTAGTAGACCTTGTGTTCTGATGTTCTTCCTCTGCAGAAGTCACCAGAACAGGTAGGTCTTGTAGATACGACCAAGTGTGCAGGCTGAGGGGGAGTCCGACGGAACGCCTTCAGTCCGTCATTGATTTCAATGGTGGTCTCCATTCCGTTTTCAGAAACCAAGACAGACCTACCTCCTAAATGTTGGAATGGATTATCAGAACCGCTTTGGAGGAGCCTCGCCTTGGGCTTCATACTCGATCGTGTGCGTGAGGCCTAACTTAGTAGTTTTCCCAGCTAAGAAAGGTTCTCTAAAGTGACCACATGGAGACGCATGGCAAAATCGTTGTCTCAATGAATCGGTGGAATCTCGCCTATAATTTTTTTGCCACGATGCTTCCGGAAGCCTACACCATACAAGGTCTACAACTATCTACGAACCCAACCTTTGTGGCCTTCGTTGAGTAAATGAATCCCTATGGATATATTAGGCCTAACATAATACACCCCGAATCAGATGGCGTGTGATGAAGAGCTGGTATTAAGGACTGGATAATTACATGGAGGTCCATCAGATCTAGACGTGGTAACCCAGCTGAGAGAGCCTATATATAAAACTGAGCTTGCCCCCAACGATTATGAAGGAGCCGTGCACATCCTGGGCTACCTCGCATGATGGATATGGCTGCTATGACTACTGGTGAGTGCTGAATAGCGGTATGGGTGTCAGGATACGCTCTTCGCACGGGCTTGCCATTGAGCTGAAGGCAATATTACACCCGCATGACTATTTATACACTAGTAAATAAACCGCCCACTTCTTCCTTTCTCTGATGCAACCCATGTACATAATACCGCGCATCTCATTACACGTGTGCGTAAAAAATAGTAGGAAGATGCATGAAAGGGAATGGTAACCCATGGCGGTGCCATTTATTATTCAGGCCTGGATTATTCTGCAGCTCGCTATGGAAAGTGCATCTATTCACATCACTCCCTGCCCCGACGTGGGCTCGTAATCTCATTTCCCTATTTCTGATATACACGTGATATGGACGAGGTTATGGGAAGCTAATAACAGATCAGTACTTTAGGAGGAAGCAGAACTTACAACCCCCCGTATAGGCGATGCCCTGGCTGGGTGTGAAGTTTATAGTGGGTCATAGTGTCGGCCCCAAGTCATTATGCCCATTATTACCGACGTAAGTGTGTACCCCTTAGCAAGATTGATGCCACACTCATAGGACTCACTCACCATATTATTACCACACCTGTGTTTTGAAGAAAAGAGAGTCTGCCATTATCCTCAAGCAGGTTCCTTTCCCTAGTTCTTGTAGCGTGAGGGACCCTACACAGATTTATATTACCCTAGGGCCGTGATGGAGAATCTATGGCACGGGTGACAGAGGTGGCATTCAGAGCCCTCTCTTTGGGCACCCATCCGTGGAACAGATTATACTGTGTGGGGACCACTGTGGAGCAAATTGTACTGTGTGGGGGGTCACTGTGCAGCAGATTATACTGTGTGGAGGTCACTGTGGAGCAAATTGTACTGTGTGGAGGTCACTGTGCAACAGATTATACTGTGTGGGGATCACTGTGCAGCAGATTATACTGTGTGGAGGTCACTGTGCAGCAGATTATACTGTGTGAGGGTTACTGTGCAGCAGATTATACTGTGTGGGGGTCACTGTGCAGCAGATTATACTGTGTGGGGATCACTGTGCAGCAGATTATACTGTGTGGAGGTCACTGTGCAACAGATTATACTGTGTGGAGGTCACTGTGCAACAGATTATACTGTGTGGAGGCCACTGTGCAGCAGATTATACTGTGTGGGGATCACTGTGCAGCAGATTATACTGTGTGGAGGTCACTGTGCAGCAGATTATACTGTGTGGGGGTTACTGTGCAGCAGATTATACTGTGTGGGGGTCACTGTGCAGCAGATTGTACTGTGTGTGGGTCACTGTGCAGCAGATTATTCTGTGTGGGGGTCACTGTGCAGCAGATTATACTGTGTGGGGAGCAATGTGCAGCAGATTGTACTGTGTGGGGAGCAATGTGCAGCAGATTGGACTGTGTGGGGACCAATGTGCAGCAGATTGGACTGTGTGGGGGCCACTGTGCAGCAGATTGTACTGTTTGGGGACCAATGTGCAGCAGATTGGACTGTGTGGGGGCCACTGTGCAGCAGATTGACCTGTTTGGGGACCAATGTGCAGCAGAGTGTACTGTGTGGGGGCCACTGTGCAGCAGATTGTACTGTGTGGGGGCCACTGTGAAGCAGATTGTACTGTGTGGGGATCACTGTGGAGCAGATTATACTGTGTGGGGGTCACTGTGGAGCAGATTATACTGTGTGGGGGTCACTGTGCAGCAGATTATACTGTGTGGGGACCACTGTCCTGCAGATTGTACTGTGTGGGGGCCACTGTGCAGCAGATTGTACTGTGTGGGGGACCACTGTGCAGCAGATTATACTGTGTGGGGACCAATGTCCAGCAGATTATACTGTGTGGGGGCCACTGTGCAGCAGATTATACTGTGTGGGGGCCAATGTGGAGCAGATTATACTGTGTGGGGGCCACTGTGGAGCAGATTATACTGTGTGGGGGCCAATGTGGAGCAGATTATACTGTGTGGGGGCCACTGTGGAGCAGATTGTACTGTGTGGGGGTCACTGTAAAGCAGATTGTACTGTGTGGGGGTCACTGTAAAGCAGATTATACTGTGTGGGGGCCAATGTGGAGCAGATTATACTGTGTGGGGGCCACTGTGGAGCAGATTGTACTGTGTGGGGGTCACTTTAAAGCAGATTGTACTGTGTGGGGGTCACTGTGCAGCAGATTATACTGTGTGGGGATCACTGTGCAGCAGATTATACTGTGTGGAGGTCACTGTGCAGCAGATTATACTGTGTGGGGGTTACTGTGCAGCAGATTATACTGTGTGGGGGTCACTGTGCAGCAGATTATACTGTGTGTGGGTCACTGTGCAGCAGATTATTCTGTGTGGGGGTCACTGTGCAGCAGATTATACTGTGTGGGGAGCAATGTGCAGCAGATTGTACTGTGTGGGGAGCAATGTGCAGCAGATTGGACTGTGTGGGGACCAATGTGCAGCAGATTGGACTGTGTGGGGGCCACTGTGCAGCAGATTGTACTGTTTGGGGACCAATGTGCAGCAGATTGGACTGTGTGGGGGCCACTGTGCAGCAGATTGTCCTGTTTGGGGACCAATGTGCAGCAGAGTGTACTGTGTGGGGGCCACTGTGCAGCAGATTGTACTGTGTGGGGGCCACTGTGAAGCAGATTGTACTGTGTGGGGATCACTGTGGAGCAGATTATACTGTGTGGGGGTCACTGTGGAGCAGATTATACTGTGTGGGGGTCACTGTGCAGCAGATTATACTGTGTGGGGACCACTGTCCTGCAGATTGTACTGTGTGGGGGCCACTGTGCAGCAGATTGTACTGTGTGGGGGACCACTGTGCAGCAGATTATACTGTGTGGGGACCAATGTCCAGCAGATTATACTGTGTGGGGGCCACTGTGCAGCAGATTATACTGTGTGGGGGCCAATGTGGAGCAGATTATACTGTGTGGGGGCCACTGTGGAGCAGATTATACTGTGTGGGGGCCAATGTGGAGCAGATTATACTGTGTGGGGGCCACTGTGGAGCAGATTGTACTGTGTGGGGGTCACTGTAAAGCAGATTGTACTGTGTGGGGGTCACTGTGCAGCAGATTGTACTGTGTGGGGGCCAATGTGGAGCAGATTATACTGTGTGGGGGCCACTGTGGAGCAGATTGTACTGTGTGGGGGTCACTGTAAAGCAGATTGTACTGTGTGGGGGTCACTGTGCAGCAGATTATACTGTGTGGGGGCCAATGTGGAGCAGATTATACTGTGTGGGGGCCACTGTGGAGCAGATTGTACTGTGTGGGGGTCACTTTAAAGCAGATTGTACTGTGTGGGGGTCACTGAGGAGCAGATTATACTGTGTGGGGATCACTGTGGAGCTGGTTATACTGTGTGGGGGTCACTGAGGAGCAGATTGTACTGTGTAGGGGTCACTGTGGAGCTGATTGTACTGTGTGGGGGTCACTGTGCAGCAGATTATACTGTGTGGGGGCCACTGTGGAGCAGATTGTACTGTGTGGGGACTACTGTGGAGCAGATTGTACTGTGTGTGGACCACTGTGGAGCCGATTGTACTGTGTGGGGGCCACTGTGCAGCAGATTACACTGTGTGGGGACCACTGTGGAGCAGATTGTACTGTGTGGGGACCACTGTGGAGCAGATTATACTGTGTGGGTACCACTGTGCAGCAGATTATATTGTGTGGGGGTCACTGTGAAGCAGAAAGCTCTATAAAGCCCCATTGACATGACCGTATTTTGCCAGACTGCAATTGTGGATCCACACATTATTAAGGTTAAATTGCTGTGTTGGCACTTTGTGATAAATTATTACGGTTTGGATTGCATTTTGGGCACTCGGTCTCTAAAAGGTTCATCATCAATGCCCTAGAGGATAGAGGTCAACCACAAAGAAGCATGAAGCCAGGCGACTATACAGTAGGGGTCCCTGGACATAAGGCGCCTCAGTTGTACAGTATATTGGAGAACCACCATTGTAGTTCCCCACTGGTTGCATATGGTCCACCCATGATCAGCTTTATCTTAATAGAACCAAAATATAAAGAGGGTTCCAAACTACTATGCAAGTTTGTGCAAGCCATACTATAGGTGCATCCTAGGTCTTATTGACCTGGAGAAGATTTTTGTCTGTCCATTAAAAACTCTTCTAGTGCCAGCTTTTGATTCAGAAGATATTCTGGCAGATATACCTAGAAATTATGATGGAAAAGAAAGCTTGCTAAATTTAGAAACCAACACAACTAGTAATATACAGGGTGGATGCTCCTATAAACCTAGGGCAGACGTGCACGTGCGGCTGCAGGAGAAGTCTCCATACAGGAGAACTGGTTAGAAGGTGTGGTGTCCCCTTGTGTTGCTTTGATATGATTTTACGATGCAAATCCAAAGTTGTGAGGGTACCTCCCATGGTTTTGGTGTATGTGGGGGAGGGGAGCAACAAGAAGCCTCTGTACTTCAAAGCTTAGCACCCGCTGCAGGCAATGCTGTCCTTTGTTGGGAATACCCTCCTTTTGTGTCTGGTTGTTCCAGCTTCAGTTGATTCAGCTTCTATGCCATGACCAGGTTCTAGTTGTCCCAACATTACTCTCATATCCACGTTCCAGTTGTTCCAGATTCTATGTCAGGAGCAGATTACTGAAGTTCTAGATTTGCTTCTATGTCATGAGCAGGTTCCAGATGTCCCAACTTTGCTGTCATGAGAAGGTTCCAGTTGTCCCAACTTCAATGTAATGGGCAGGTTCCGGTTGTCCAAGTTTTGACGTCACGAGCAGGTTCCTTTCAGCAATGCAATTCATATTAATAAGACACAATGACGATGTGCTTTGACCAAGTCTGCTTAGCCAATGTGAGTGGTGTTCCCTCTCTTGGGACCTGTACTTGGCAAAGTCAAGAGTCACCTCCATTACATCATGGCACTATGGAAGTCCATTCTGAGCAAAGCTAAGAACTTGAGTTATCACAACTGGACACTCAATGGTGGAGTAGAAGTCTAGTGGTGACCCTTGTGAACACAACCACCAGCACTTCTTTCGAGAGCACCTACGTTGCCTAAATGGCCAACATCTCGAAATAATGGCCTTCTGTATAGAGTGGGTATATTATACGGCACCCTGGCAAACATGGCCCTGGAGGGACTTGTTAACCTTCAAGTGACTCATATGTTCTTGGATATACCTGGCGAACGAACACATTTCGGAAGGAAACCTCCAGAGGTAGTTGCTGTGGCACGTTCATGACGGCACTTTTTAGGAACTCATCAGAATGAGCAGATGGAGGCAGGCCGACGCCCTGCCTGGCACCCAGACAAATCTGGTTTCACATCAGCATTATCAGGGCTGTGATTACTGAGCTGCACCCGGCATTGATTCAACCCACTGATCTGTATATTATCTAGCAGTCTGCCCTCCGTACCCAAAGCAAGTGCAAAAAAGGATCTTCCTCTGCTAGAGATGACATTCTGCTATGGGGATGTAAACAATATCGCCCTGCCCTCAAGTCAGTTCCTATATACAGTATACAGGTCTAACACCTTGCATGCTGCCTGGTATTTGGCTCTGACCTTTACTGTCACCTCCCATGATGTTGTAGTGATCGGATATGATGATACATTAACATCACAGTGGATGTGTGACACATCGAGCTAAATAAGGCGATAATGGATGGAAATCGTGGTCAGCGGAATGTGAGTGGCTAATTAAATACAAGTAGGCAATGAGTTGTAAGCAATTTTTTTATTTATTCAGTCTTCAAAATTCTTTGGAGGTTCTAAGCATTGCCTTAGCTTATTTAGTCTCCACTAGGGTTGCGCGATCGGGAAAGATCGGATCCTGATCGGCGATCAAGCGAATCACGATTGGGATCGGCAGGAAAATGATGGAAAATCAGATTTTTAAAACAATCCTGAAATCTCAAGATCGGCTCAACCCTAGTCTCCACACTTCTTTGGAAGTCCTTAGCATTTCCTTAGCTTAGTTAGTCTCCACACTTCTTTGGAGGTCCTAAGCATTTCCTTAGCTTATTTCGTCACCATACATCTTTGGAGGTCCTAAGCATTTCCTTAACTTATTTAGTCTCCACACTTCTTTGGAGGTCCTAAGCATTTCCTTGACTTATTTAGCCTCTACACTTCGTTGGAAGTCCTTAGCATTTCCTTAGCTTAGTTAGTCTCCATACATCTTTGGAGGTCCTAAGCATTTCCTTAGCTTATTTAGTCTCCACACTTCTTTGGAGGTCCTAAGCATTTCCTTGACTTATTTAGCCTCTACACTTCGTTGGAAGTCCTTAGCATTTCCTTAGCTTAGTTAGTCTCCATACATCTTTGGAGGTCCTTAGCATTTCCTTAGCTTATTTAGTCTCCACACTTCTTTGGAGGTCCTAAGTCTTTTCTTTAGCTTATTTAGTCTTCACACTTCTTTGGAGGTCCTAAGTCTTTTCTTTAGCTTATTTAGTCTCCACACTTCTTTGGAGGTCCTTAGCATTTCCTTAGCTTATTTAGTCTCCACACTTCTTTGGAGGTCTTAAGCCTTTTCTTTAGCTTATTTAGTCTTCACACTTCTTTAGAGGTCCTAAGCATTTCCTTAGCTTATTTAGTCTCCACACTTCTTTGGAGGTCCTTAGCATTTCCTTAGCTTATTTAGTCTCCACACTTCTTTGGAGGTCTTAAGCCTTTTCTTTAGCTTATTTAGTCTTCACACTTCTTTAGAGGTCCTAAGCATTTCCTTAGCTTATTTAGTCTCCACACTTCTTTGGAGGTCCTTAGCATTTCCTTAGCTTATTTAGTCTCCACACTTCTTTGGAGGTCTTAAGCCTTTTCTTTAGCTTATTTAGTCTTCACACTTCTTTAGAGGTCCTAAGCATTTCCTTAGTTTATTTAGTCTCCACACTTTTTTGGAGGTCCTTAGCATTTCCTTAGCTTATTTAGTCTCCACGCTTCTTTGGAGGTCCCAAGCCTTTTCTTTAGCTTATTTAGTCTCTACACTTCTTTGGAGGTCCTAAGCATTTCCTTAGCTTATTTCGTCTCCATACTTCTTTGGAGGTCCTTAGCATATCCTTAGCTTATTAAGTGTTGTCACAGATCAGGGTTACTAAATTGAAGAATCAGGTCCAGCCAACAGACCTGGTATGGTTTGTTAACTGGGATGATAACTCCATTGACACAGCTTGGGTTTGACTCTTCCCTGTTCAAAATTTTTGGACAACTTAGTTGTATTATTAAGCCTGATAGTTGCATGGGGCCTATCCCTATCAACACCCTTGTACACATGAATGCTGGGCCATGACTTGAAGGGCAAGAGCAGAGTGAGTTAATACTATATATCTCTGGTGGTGGTTTCTCAACTATTGGAACAAAAGGATGGGCCATGTTGACCCATCCTGCAGCCTGATCTTTATTTATATCTATCAAGAAGGGACAGTCAAGAGGACCCTATCAACATTAGATGGTGGACCAATCCCCCCCCCCCCCCCCAATCACCAGGTTTGGCTAACATGATTCTATTGTATTTGGTCAACTTTAGCCAGAGATGACCCAGTAGGCCCCCCAGGCACTGCTAGATTGCCGGAGCCGGGGGCCTACCGCTGTTGGTGAAGCCAGTAATACAGATGAATAGATCTTCTATGTACACAGATTAGAGCTGTCTGCCAACTCTGCTTCCTGTGAATGTCGAAACCATTCACGAATCTACGTAGCAGATCCACCGTGACCTCGTTCTCCCATATTTAGGAGATCAGCTTTTTTGTTGTAGTCGCCTTATACGACATAACTTGTTACATGGCGGTGGCAGGAGACCAGCCCCGTGAGAACAGTGCACATGTGAGTCAGCTAGTCAACACCTGCCCTCCTCAATAATTAAATATGGCACGTGAGTTCAGGGCGCATTTACTTCTTCCCTGATTCTCGCACAATCGTGTCATAGAGTCAGAAGTTTGTAGCGGTGGGGACCGTGTTATGGGATCCTATTCATCGTTACAACGGAGGGGGCCTTGGGGGCCCTGGTTTTTAGCGCCAAGGTTAAGGCCCTACCCTTCCTAGTGCCACAATACTGTATATGATCAACCTATCTAGGCAACATAGGGCTGTATTATATGGACCCGATATGGTAATAGCATACTGCATTATTATTTAGGCACTGTATAGCAGTATTTTTTGGTCACTATGTAGCACCGTACTTATATATTCTATAGTTCCTGTATATCACTATTATTTAGGCACTGTATAGTATAAATTTTTGGAACTATATGGCACCATACTTGTGTATTATGCAGGCAGTGTATAGTTATATTATTTGGCACTATTTTAATATAATTACTGTATGGCACCATTATTTAGGTGCTGTACAGTAGTATTTTGTTGGACATGACGCCGTATTTTATATTATACAGTTATTGTATGGAACTGTTATTGAGGTACTGCATAGTGGTATTACATGGTCACTATATAGCAGTGTATTTTAATATTACATTGTTATTATATGGCAATATTTTATAAGAACTGTATAGTAGTATTATTTGAACACTAATATTATATATGTACTCATGGCAGTATTATGTAGGCATTTTATGAAACTATTATCACCGTCTAGCACTATTCTGTTGGCACCATATAGCAGTATTATGAAAGCATTGTATCGGACATAGAACATGTCTAATAGGTGGGCGTCCAGCCACTTGCACCACCATTGACCATGAGGATGTGGTATTGAGTCCCTTTGTTTGAATGGAGCAATTCATCTCTATGGGACTGCTGGAAAAACAGCTGATTATGGCGTCACTATGGCGGTATTGCTATACATTTATGTTCTTGCAGGTGTAGGCGTCACCACACACTTACAGTCCTATGAAAAAGTTTGGGCACCCCTATTAATTTTAATCATTTTTAGTTCTAAATATTTTGGTGTTTGCAACAGCCATTTCAGTTTGATATATCTAATAACTGATGGACACAGTAATATTTCAGGATTGAAATGAGGTTTATTGTACTAACAGAAAATGCGCAATATGCATTAAACCAAAATTTGACCGGTGCAAAAGTATGGGCACCTCAACAGAAAAGTGACATTAATATTTAGTAGATCCTCCTTTTGCAAAGATAACAGCCTCTAGTCGCTTCCTGTAGCTTTTAATCAGTTCCTGGATCCTGGATGAAGGTATTTTGGACCATTTCTTTCTACAAAACAATTCAAGTTCAGTTAAGTTAGATGGTCGCCGAGCATGGACAGCCCGCTTCAAATCATCCCACAGATGTTCAATGATATTCAGGTCTGGGGACTGGGATGGCCATTCCAGAACATTGTAATTGTTCCTCTGCATGAATGCCTGAGGATTTGGAGCGGTGTTTTGGATCATTGTCTTGCTGAAATATCCATCCCCGGCGTAACTTCAACATCGTCACTGATTCTTGAACATTATTCTCAAGAATCTGCTGATACTGAGTGGAATCCATGCGACCCTCAACTTTAACAAGATTCCCGATGCCGGCATTGGCCACACAGCCCCAAAGCATGATGGAACCTCCACCAAATTTTACAGTGGATAGCAAGTGTTTTTCTTGGAATGCAGTTTTTTTTGGACGCCATGCATAACGCCTTTTTGTATGACCAAACAACTCAATCTTTGTTTCATCAGTTCACTGGACCTTCTTCCGAAATGAAGCTGGCTTGTCCAAATGTGCTTTTGCATACCTCAGGCGACTCTGTTTGTGGTGTGCTTGCAGAAACGGCTTCTTTCTCATCACTCTCCCATACAGCTTCTCCTTGTGCAAAGTGCGCTGTATTGCTGACCGATGCACAGTGACACCATCTGCAGCAAGATGATGCTGCAGCTCTTTGGAGGTGGTCTGTGGATTGTCCTTGACTGTTCTCACCATTCTTCTTCTCTGCCTTTCTGATATTTTTCTTGGCCTGCCACTTCTGGCCTTAACAAGAACTGTCCCTGTGGTCTTCCATCTCCTTACTATGTTCCTCACAGTGGAAACTGACAGGTTAAATCTCTGAGACAACTTTTTGTATCCTTCCCCTGAACAACTATGTTGAATGATCTGTTTTCAGATAATTTGAGAGTTGTTTTGAGTAGCCCATGATGCCACTCTTCAGAGGAGATTCAAATAGGAGATCAACTTGCAATTGGCCACCTTAAATACCTTTTCTTATGATTGGATACACCTGGCTATGAAGTTCAAAGCTCAGTGAGGTTACAAAACCAATTTTGTGCTTCAGTAAGTCAGTAAAAAGTAGTTAGGAGTATTCAAATCAATAAAATGATAAGGGTGCCCATACTTTTGCACCGGTCAAATTTTGGTTTAATGCATATTGCACATTTTCTGTTAGTACAATAAACCTCATTTCAATCCTGAAATATTACTGTGTCCATCAGTTATTAGATATATCAAACTGAAATGGCTGTTGCAAACACCAAAATATTTAGAACTAAAAATTATTAAGATTAATAGGGGTGCCCAAACTTTTTCATAGGACTGTATCTATGGCGGTTCTTCTCCTTTACATTCCTATCCACTATAACCAGGCCGGAGATGTTTGCATAGAAAGCAGGACGGTGTTACTAGAAGAAGCTAACCAAACAGGTGCTGCAAGCGTCCGGCGCTCTAGTCATACACATGACAATGTCAAAAATCTGAGTATCGGGATGTAATAGGAATACAATTAGAACAATCCAGACACCGAAACGCGGGACAAAAATAGAGCAGGTGAACAGGAACGGACAAATATGGCGTCAGCAAAGTACGCCGCACGTAAAATCCACCGCTCTTGTCTCATTTAAGCTGCAACTAAATCCAGAATTGGGGCAATCACCTCCAATTGGAATATTCGGGAGCTGTCTGGCAGGCCATATAGTATATATACTTCCTCTAATGCTTGGCCTGGTAGACTGCAAGAGGCTTAATGCACCATATGGCAGTATAGTGTGGGCACTGTTTATCTGGGTACTCTATAGCACTGTATATTATATAAATACTATATGGCAGTATTATGTAGGCATTGCATGGTTCTATTATTTGGGTACTATATACTCTGTATGTTAATGTTATATATTGTACTATTTTGCAGTGTTTTGTAGGCACTGTATGGTACTATTATTTGTCATAGTATAGCACTGTTTTATTGGTACCATATAGCAGTATTATGTAGACAATGTGTATGTGGGTACTATATAGCACTATATTGATGTTATAAAGTACTATATGGCAGTATTGTGTGGGCACTTTTTATCTAGGTACTGTATTATACTGTATATTAATATTATATGGTACTATATGGCAGTATTATATAAGCTACCATATATGTATACAGTGGTGTAGCTATAGGGTGTGCAGTGGTAGCATTTCCTATTAAAATATACCATTATTCTACATGGTACAAGAAAGGCAGGGGCCCCATTACAGACTTTGTATAAGTTATGTAATATTATATATGCACTATACGGCAGTATTATATAGGCACCGTATGGTTCTATTTATGTATTACATAGCACTGTATAGCACTGTTTTATTGGGACCATATAGCGGTGTTATGTACATAATGCGTATCTGGGTACTAAATAGCCCTATACCTTAATATTATAAGTTACTGTATGACAGTATTATGTAGGCACAGTATGAAGCCTTTATTGGATACTATATAGTGTTGTACATTAATGTTATATACGTACTATATGGCAGTATTATGTAGACACTATACATGACCATTATTTGGATAATATATAAATGTTATATTTGTAGTATATGGCAGTATTATGTAGGTATGAAGCCTTTATTGGATACTATATGGTGTTGTACATTAATGTTATATATGTACTACATGGCAGTATTACATAGATTCTATACATGGCTATTATTTAGATACTATATAAATGTTATATATGTAGTATATGGCAGTATTATGCAGGCACTGTATGACACTATTTCATTTGCACCATATGGCGGTACTATGAAAGCACTGTGTAGAAACATTATTTTGGCACAATAGGGAGCTATTATTAGGCAGTATTATGTGACTTTGTAGGAAATGGATAACATACTAATAAAACTTTGGGGTGTTCCAGTGTTATAAAGGTTAATCCACATATGACAAATGTGATTCACCCTTTTCGTGTTTTGTTCATGCTGGTGTCAGCTGCACACAGTGGATATAGACAGATGCAGGGCCCTGCACATTCACTGACAGCAAGCAGAGATGTGATAAGAAGTACCACATTGATATACAAAGTATATTAGAAAGTTGCAGTTGATAAAGCTTTATTGACAAAGGACTGGAAACCCCCTTAAAGGGGCGGTCCACTTTATACAACCTCTTTAGGATAGAACATAATAAAGGGATGACAGGGCATTCCCCTACTGGAAAGCCCAGCGCCAAGTGGTCAGATCCCCTGCAGCGCCACCGCAGGGCAAATCAAGCATTGCATGGAGTCTATGGACAAACACTTTATGGGTCCTCCAGAGTGAGGGACTGTCTCTGTAGTGTAGTCTATAAATATGGGTCATCTAGTCCATAATTCTCCATACATCAAGCCTGCTTCCCTGCCTTATCAGGCCGAAATATCACACCATGTAAGGCCGGCCTACCGAATGTTAGGAGATGCCAGATGAGAGATACCATCTGTGACAACCCTCCATCTGAAAGGCTCTGCATGCCTGGACGCCGGGATGTGTTTACCCTGCAGTGAAATCTGCATTCTTAAGACACTGATAATGGATGGAAGGTGAAGGCCGGAGATTCCTTCAACACATCTCAAGAAGCCAGCACTGGTTGGCACCCATCTTTCCAACAAATCTGCAGCAGTGCATCCTCCAGACCAGTGCCAGGTTGGCCCACCAAAGTATCACAGTCAGCCCAGGCTTTAACACAATAATGATCCATCAATAGACACCCAAATTTGTAGGATACTAAGGTCTGTTTCCTTTGGTTTGTTAGAAAGTGGAACCCAAGGGACCTCAGCCCAAAACTGTTCTTGCCCCGTCACTGCACCGCTAATAGACATGCCAGGCAATGCAGAAGCGTACTTGTGTGGCCACAAACCAATGAATCAATGCAGAGATAATCATCTTTTTATGGATATCCAAATCAGCCTGCAAATGCACTGAGGGTGGGGCAAATCAGCCTGCAAGTGCACTGAGGGCGGGGCAAATCAGCCTGCAAGTGAACGGAGGGCGGGGCAAATCAGCCTGCAAGTGCACTGAGGGCGGGGCAAGTCAGCCTGAAAGTGCACTAAGGGCAGGGCAAATCAGCCTGCAAGTGCACTGAGGGCGGGGCAAATCAGCCTGCAAGTGAACGGAGGGCGGGGCAAATCAGCCTGCAAGTGCACTGAGGGCGGGGCAAGTCAGCCTGAAAGTGCACTAAGGGCAGGGCAAATCAGCCTGCAAGTGCACTGAGGGCGGGGCAAATCAGCCTACAAGTGCACGGAGGGCGGGGCAAGTTAGCCTGCAAGTGCACTAAGGGCGGGGCAAATCAGCCTGCAAGTACACGGAGGGCGGGGCAAATCAGCCTGCAAGTGAACGGAGGGCGGGGAAAATCAGCCTGCAAGTGCACTGAGGGTGGGGCAAATCAGCCTGCAAGTGCACTGAGGGCGGGACTTGATTTGCCTATAGGCAAGTTTCCTTGGTTGCTGCATTTCTTTGAGCCAAAGCCAGAAGTGTATTAAGATGAAGATAGAAATATAAGACCTTCCTATATAATTCCCATTCCTTTTGTAGCCATTCTTGGCTTCGGCTGAAAAAACCACAGCAAAATCTGCAACAAAAAAAAGCTGCGTTTCCGCAACATGGGGCCTTAGCCTAAAATCGCCCCTACCCCTCGGCCTGCACACACGGTCATGGCACGTAGCTTTGGTTGCACAATGGGAGTCATGGCCAAATTCTCAATGTCTCCAGACCACCAAGACCGGACTCTCTGCAGGGTAGACATTGACCAAGGATTTTGCAGTGGTGTCCAAGTATCGTCAGGTGCCGTCCGTGATGCATTCACTTCTACGGGGGCTTCTGATTATTTCCAATGACACGGTGCAGGATAGGAGCATTGGCCTGCACACTCGGTCATGTGCATCAGGCCTAAGATATATGCACGTGTTGGCATTACATGATCACACAATGCACCTTGATATATAGCCGTAAGAAGGGCCTGGACATTAATAAAGGGCCTGCTCTGGCCGCTGCTGAACAGCGATGACAGAGGACAGGCCGCCTATAGGGTTAATCCTGAGCTGCTCCATGTCAGCTGTGATTCATGTGCCTGGGGGTGAGCGCAGGGAATGGAGGCGAGGTGTGGTCACCTGAGCCAGGAGCTGCGAGCATGTCCATGTATGGTGCTGAGATACACCGTCTGGCTGCCGCATCCTCCCCTCGCAGGCACACACCTTAAGCTCCCACAATCCTCTGCCCGAGAAGGCAAACAAATATGTGTCACAGCGGCCGTAGGCGTGTTGTCATGAGGATTGCTGAACAACTTATCATGTTGTATTCGCTGAATCTGGGCCGTGATCGTGGCAGGTGGATTACTAAGGGTTTCTCGATCAAGGTTGCAACGCATGCACATACCGAGGGGTAATTAACCCAGATACCCGCTGTGCCCAAATTCCTGGGACGGTCACGGCTCTCGGCCGAATATATTGAATATATTGTTAGCAGGTCATACGTGACCGTGTGTGCTGGTACGTATGTGTCGGAGGGGATGGCTCCTAGGAAACCCTGATAGAAATTGGGTGCACACTCGTTCTGCCATCACCAGGGGCATCACTAAAGACTCACGGTCTCTGGAGAAAAGCTCAGCTTGGCCAAATCCACTTTGTAAATTTTAGCAGCATTTCCCTTTCCTTTTCTATCTGGCTCAGACCACCATGACGACTTCTCCACTACATGTCGTGCACACAAGCTCCCCATCGTTGTAATCGTGTTCCCTTTTTGTGGCACAGAATCGCTCCTTGACTATACGCTGATAACCCACTGTTATTTTTGCCAGGATATTTTTCTCCCTTCTGACAGTGGACGGCTGTGTATCATAAACCTCCACACTCCACTGCGGCGAATCCAACATGCCCAAACCTTCTTTCATCCACCAGTGACACCCAGTTGTTTGCTTCGGCTGATATTTATGTATGGGCATGTTAAGGCTGGCCATACAGATACTCGGGATATATTTCCAATTGTGTGGGCTCAGTAAAGGGATTTTCATAGATTCACCCAAGCTTTGGAAAACCCCTTTAATAATTAAAAGGTGCTTTACCAATGTGTTGGCTGAAAATCAGATTCTTGATATGGTTATACTCAGTGCCAGGTAGCTGCTTCAGTCTCTGTAGTGAAAGTGGCCGCTTGCCCAGAAGACACGAACATTATAGCAATCCTTTGCATTAAAGGGTTTTTTCGACCCCAAATCGATAAGGGATAGGCCATCTGTAGGGGTCTGACATGCGGACCCCACACAGATCAACCTTTGGGTGCCAGAAGCTGCTAGCGCTGCAATTCCTCAAAACCACTTCTATGTAGTGGATGGGGTTGCTGTGCCCCTACAGCTGATCTGTGTAGGGTCCGGTTATTGGACCCTCACAGATCTCATACTAATGACCTGGCTTTAAAGAGGACCTTTCATGTCCTCTGGTACCGGCAGTATTATCTACCCCCTACAAACCTGGCATTGTGTTGAATTCAGCACACTATCAGCTTTCACGGTGTGCACACTGGTACCAGAGATATTGGTGACAATAGTTTCGGCACAGATATGCCTTTGCTGTCAGAAGGCCGGGCCTTACAGCCTAGCGTCATTACTGGGAAGTAAAGAATACCTCTTCCCCCTGACAGTCCTCTTCAATAGCCTTGTTCTGCCGGGGAGGGCGTTCCTTATTGCCCAGAAATGAAGCTGAGAATAGTGGCATAACTATCGGGATAGCAGGGGTAGCGGCTGCCACAGGGCCCGGGACATTAGGGGCTCGGCGACAGCCGCTACCGCTGTGCTTTATTTTTCATAATAGGCCGTTACTGACTGGAATTACGCCAGCCGGTAACGGGCCTTATTTACTTACCGATCCAGACAGTGACGCCGCAGGCCCCACAACCATTATTATTATTTCAGACCCCCAAGTATAATGATCGGAGGCCCGGGAGAGGTAAGGGAACATAAAAAACAGTGTTACTTACCTCTCCGGGGTCTAGACAGGCTACAGGCCTACTTCTGTGAGGTCCCGGACGTCATTGAAGATGGCCGACACCACCGAGGACTGCAGCGGAGCCAGGGAGAGGTAAGTAACAGTGGTTTTTTTTATGTTGGTATTCCCTCTCGGTCTCCGATTACTCTGGGGTCTGAAAAGACCCCTGAGTATAATAATTGTTCATGGGTGTTCACTATGGGACATAATACTGTGTGCAGGGGACAATGAGGGACATAATACTGTGTGCAGGGGACAATGAGGGACATAATACTGTGTGCAGGGGACAATGAGGGACATAATACTGTGTGCAGGGGCCACTATGGGGCATAATACTGTGTGCAGGGGCCACTATGGGGCATAATACTGTGTGCAGGGGCCACTATGGGGCATAATACTGTGTGCAGGGGCCACTATGGGACATAATACTGTGTGCAGGGGCCAGTATGGGGACATAATACTGTGTGCAGGGGCCACTATGGGGCATAATATTGTGTGCAGGGGCCACTATGGGACATAATACTGTGTGCAGGGGCCACTATGGGACATAATACTGTGTGCAGGGGCCACTATGGGGCATAATACTGTGTGCAGGGTTCACTATGGGGCATAATACTGTGTGCAGGGGCCACTATGGGACATAATAATGTGTGCAGGGGCCACTAAGGGACATAATACTGTGTGCAGGGGCCACTATGGGGCATAATACTGTGTGCAGGGGACAATGAGGGACATAATACTGTGTGCAGGGGCCACTATGGGGCATAATACTGTGTGCAGGGGCCACTATGGGACATAATACTGTGTGCAGGGGCCAGTATGGGGACATAATACTGTGTGCAGGGGCCACTATGGGGCATAATATTGTGTGCAGGGGCCACTATGGGACATAATACTGTGTGCAGGGGCCACTATGGGACATAATACTGTGTGCAGGGGCCACTATGGGGCATAATACTGTGTGCAGGGTTCACTATGGGGGCATAATACTGTGTGCAGGGGCCACTATGGGACATAATAATGTGTGCAGGGGCCACTAAGGGACATAATACTGTGTGCAGGGGCCACTATGGGGCATAATACTGTGTGCAGGGGACAATGAGGGACATAATACTGTGTGCAGGGGCCACTATGGGGCATAATACTGTGTGCAGGGGCCACTATGGGGCATAATACTGTGTGCAGGGGCCACTATGGGACATAATACTGTGTGCAGGGGCCAGTATGGGGACATAATACTGTGTGCAGGGGCCACTATGGGACATTATACTGTGTGCAGGGGACACTATGGGGCATAATATTGTGTGAAGGGGCCACTATGGGGGATAATAATGTGTGCAGGGGCCACTATGGGACATAATACTGTGTGCAGGGGCCACTATCGGACATAATACTGTGTGCAGGGACCACTATGGGCGATAATACTGTGTGCAGGGGCCAGTATGGGGACATAATACTGTGTGCAGGGGCCACTATGGGGCATAATATTGTGTGCAGGGGCCACTATGGGGGATAATAATGTGTGCAGGGGCCACTAAGGGACATAATACTGTGTGCAGGAGCCACTATGGGGTATAATAAAGCGCGCAGGAATGTGTGTGTGTGGGGGGGGTCGTGGTCTTCGCCGTCGGTCATAGGGGGGGCCCCATGTCAAAAGTTCACTGCGGGGCCCCACCATTCCTAGTTACGCCACTGGCTGAGAAGTAAGGGTCGCCCTTCTCACAGTGGCTGTTAGTTTTGGCCCCGATATCTCTTGGACCAGTATATAGAGCTTTCTAGGGGTATATAATACCGCCAGTGCCAGAGGATGTGAAAGGTCGTCATTAAAAGGAGATATTGCTTGAAATCACTGTTGTCTTCTGTTAACTATAATTACCACCAAGGAAAGACCTGCAGTCACTGCTTTGCATCCGATCATCTTTACAGGCAAGGACATGGCTGCTTGACTTTAGGCCATGATTATATAATGCCCATCGTACACATGCACTCGTATGGGCATTCTTGGTTTACTGGTTTGCTTTCTCCTGACTTACAACACGGCCGTATGTAATGTTGTAAGGACAATTCCCGTAGCCTTGGTAAGCAATAAGACCGCACGCAAAATCTCAGAAGATGAAGCAAGTCCTGGTCCTAAGTGCATCTGGAGGCCGGGTGATGCAACGTGTGGCAGCCATGCAATTTCCATGCTGGATCCTATAAGAAGAGACAATTGTGTCTTCCCGAGGGCATGCAGTGATATATATACATGATGCCAGCAGCGCCCAGGATCACTGTCAGCACAACATCCTAATTTGTGGTTTGGGCTCAATAATTACCGAGCTTCGCCATCGCAGCCGCTTAGTAAGAAGCGAAGAATAATAAACTGTGACACTGTAACAAAGCCGCTCTTATTACTGTACATTATCGGCTCATGTAAGTCTCCATTCACTGGCTGCAGCCAAAAATGTGCGGTTTGTGTACATGTGATGCCCACATGACAGATGATGTGAGATGAGCGCCCTGGCCGTACACACAACCTGCCATTAAGGAAGGCTTACATGTAGATAAGGATATGTGTACAGCGCCCTGGAGATGTAACGGAGGGGATATGGTATGCAGGGGCTCCTGGGAAAAGCCTTGTGGGGGGGGGGGGGAGGGGGGTCCTTCTCGTGTTTGGAAGGAGAAAAATCAGGCTTATTGCCATACTGTGCCCCAATAATAGTGATATAGAGTAATATAAAATTACCATGCATTGTATGAGTAACAGAACTGAAATAATGCTGCCATACGGTGCCCCAATAATAGTGCCATAGAGGAGTATAATACCAACATGGACTTTGTAACAGAACTGAAATAATGCTGCCATACGGTGCCCCAATAATAGTGCCATAGAGTAATAGAAAATCACCATGCACTGTATGAGTAACAGAACTGAAATAATGCTGCCATACGGTGCCCCAATTATAGTGCCATAGAGTAGTATAATACCACTATGTGTTGTATGAGTAACAGAACTGAAATAATGCTGCCATACAGTGCCCCAATAATAGTGCTATAGAGAAGTATAATACCACCATACATTGTATAAATAACAGAACTGATATAATGCTGCCATACAGTGCCCCAATAATAGTGCTATAGAGGAGTATAATACCACCATACATTGTATAAATAACAGAACTGATATAATGCTGCCATACAGTGCCCCAATAATATTGCTATAGAGTAATATAAACTCACCATGCATTGTATGAGTAACAGAACTGAAATAATGCTGCCATACAGTGCCCCAATAATAGTGCTATAGAGGAGTATAATACCACCATACATTGTATAAATAACAGAACTGATATAATGCTGCCATACAGTGCCCCAATAATATTGCTATAGAGTAATATAAACTCACCATGCATTGTATGAGTAACAGAACTGAAATAATACTGCCATACAGTGAGCCAATAAAAGTGCCATAAAGTAGTATAATACCACTATGTGTTGTATGAGTAACAGAACTAAAATAATGCTGCCATACAATGTTCCAATAATAATGCCATAGAGGAGTATAATATAATATACTGCAATGTATAAATAACAGGAGTGATATAATGCTGCCATACTGTGACCCAATAATAGTGCAATACAGTAGTATAATAGCACCATGCAATGTATAAATAACAGGAATGATATAATGCTGCCATACTGTGCACTGATAATAGAGCTGTATTCAAATTCAGTGTCAAATTCGTACGTGTGGACACTCCCTAAGGGGCCATTCACATGTGTGAATCATGAGTGATGGGCCACAGCACAAAAACACTTGGGCGCCATTTTGATAAATTTGCCGTGATTTACGCCACATTCAGCACCAATATGACTCCTGTGTAATGTGTTACTCTTACACTATGCCCTATACTTGGGGGGTGTAGGGATCGTAGTATCAGCATGAAGTGAGAGTGACAATGGCACCGTCACCTACTCCGAGCTCTTCCTCTTTTAGACACTTCCCCTTTTTGGACACTATGCTCCACCATCAGAAGTTTTGCATTACTGTTATTAGCCCCCAGATGAGTAACTGGAGACTTCTAGATTATTATGGACCCTCCACCAGCCAGGTGTCATTTTGTATATGGCAGAGGGGGCAATGGGCTCTCTAAAGCTGCAGGACCTGGGTGCACCTAATACCCCTGCCCGTTCCCAGGCTGGCACCAAGTCACAGATAAGGGGGCGTTCACACTACCGTCTGTGTCCGACAGGTAGTGTCCGTTCCTAGTGTCTGTGCCAGATTTTGAACGGACACTAGGAGCGGACACTACCTGTCGGACACAGACGGTAGTGTGAACGCCCCCTAACATAGCAGTGTGTGCCAGTCTGTGTCTGAGGTGCGCTCATAAGGACTGGCTGGAGATGTCCAATGATGCCTACCACAAATAACCCCATAGGGCCTGCCTCAGATGACCCCATAGGAGCTGCCTCAGATAAACCCCATAGGGGCTGCCTCAGATTATCCCATACGGGCTGCTTCAGATAACCCCATAGTATTTTCCTCAGATGATCCCATATGGCCTGTTTCAGTTTACCCCATAGGTCCTCCCTCAGATGATCCCATAGTATCTGCCTCAGATGACCCCATAGGGGCTGCTTCAGATGACCTCATAGAATTTGCCTCAGATGACCTCATAGTATCTGCCTCAGATGATCACATAGGGCCTGTCTCAGTTGACCCCATAGGTCCTGCCTCAGATGACCCCATAGTATCTGCCTCAGATGATCCCATAGGTCCTGCCTCAGATGACCCCATAGTATCTGCCTCAGATGATCCCATAGGTCCTGCCTCAGATGACCTCACAGCATTTGCCTCAGATGACCTCATAGTATCTGCCTCAGATGATCCCATAGGGCCTGTCTCAGTTGACCCCGTAGGTCCTGCCTCAGATGACCCCATAGTATCTGCTTCCGATGATCCCATAGTGGCTGACTCTGATTTCCCAATATTTGCAGAGATGCCTCCATAGGGCCTGCCACAATAGTTGTCTCTGTAGTGCCCAATATGGCCTGCTACAGATGTCTCCATCATTCCCACCTAAGATACTCTTACAATGCCTGCCCTATGATTTCCCAATACTGCCTACCTTCAAAGCCCCTATAGTGTCTTTTTGAGATTTCACGATAGTATCTTCTATGCATTCCCCATACTGATGTTTTGAGTCTTGGGCTTTGTTCCCAATCCCAGTACCCATACTCTGGAGCCGCTATGGCCGGGGAAGTCTCCAGATTCTTCAACGCACCCAACTGCTTGGGTTGAAACATCTAAGAGTATCACCGGGGGTTTCACCGATGAAGCAGAAGACTTTACCAAGACTCGGAGGATGGGTCAATCCTATATCTTATACTTGTAGAATTTTTGTACATTTCAGAAGCATTCACTACGGAGATGGACAGGAAATCAGAGAGTGAAGGGAAGCGGAGAGCGGCATGAGCTGCCATCAAGCAGGAAGTGACAGCTGAAAAATGAGGAAGAGAAAGAGCAAATGAGGAAATTCAAGAAAAGCAACAGCTTACACAAGAGGAGAAGTGTCCCAGTCCCAACTCCGAGAAAACAAATCTGCAAAATCACCCGCAAGGCACGAGTAGAGATCAGCAAATCCATTCGGCTCAAATCAAAAAAATTCTGAAATTTTTGGGATTTGTTGTGGACCAATCCATCAAGATGGCAACTGGAGATGGTTCATATGATCTCAGGTGGCCTGGTGGGCTTTCCCATAATGTCAGCCAATCCTGAAGGACATTAGGACTGAGTCATAGGTTGACGTTACCGATGCTGTCTTGAAAGACCATGACAGGGGTTGGATACAGTTTTAGGAGACCCCAGAATGTCATACACAGCCCTTTTTCAGGGCAATTGGTACATCGGACGGCCAATTTGATAAAAATCAGAATCAAATTTCAAAAATTCACTCAACTCTGTGCAAAAATTAAACTTTTTGAGTTGCCACCATAAAAATATCAAAATGTCCTTCCTCCCATTCCCGGCTGTACATTACCACACCCCATAATCTAGAACTGGAGGATCTGGGACTTATTTTGCCCCACCCTTTCCTATTCCTTCAAGAGAGAAGGTTGGCAGAACCCGTGGGCACGCTCAGCTCTTCCTAAGGGGCCGTGACCAGTCGTGAGATAAGAAATAGGGTCAACTTCAGACGGACCCCCTGCTGGTGACGTCTACTAATGCAATATCTGAATTTTTCAGGTCTTGCCCCCATGGAGATGCCACCCTATTTGGTAACCATCGGGAAGAAAGGGAGGACAATCCATCAAGAGGCCCAATAGTGGTCACAGGCAAAACCGGATGCTCTGGATAGGAATATATGTCACTAACCGCCCACTCCCCCCACAGTAGAGGAGATTTTGGTGGTGATAGATTTTGTTTTTGAGGCCCTCTCCATCCTGCCCTTATCTAGCAATATCAGAACAAGCGTTCTACCAAAGTGAGGAACTTCATATCCTGAGTTCCCGTAACACATTGCGTACACTCTTTACCTGTTTCCTCCTCGGTTCTTACTCAACTTCTTCTGTGTTAGAAGATATTGTATCCGTGAGTTTCCAAAAATTTCCATCGCCACATTGGTCTCATAGCTATAGAATATATGTTACTAAACTAAAACCAAAATCTATCACTTTTTTGTAATGTGTTTTTATTCTATTTTCTCTACATGATTAGGGGGCGGCCATATTGCCTGCTCTTTTCCTCTGCTCGGTTAACAGCATTTAGTGATCTGCTTTACGGCCATAAGCAGCCATAGTGTCGGAGTCAACTCACTGAGGTCTATGGGAGAAATATCTGGGCATGCTCAGTGCAGGGAGGGGGAGACATCACATGAGACATCGTCTATGGTCTGTAGTGATGTAATGATGGGTTAGTGGTGTTATCTTCTATTGTAATTCTGTCGGTGATGGAAATGAGTTGACTGCTGAATCCTCTACAGAATTTGCAAGTGGCAGTCTATTATTTGGCTTAGTGGCCATAGTGATATTTGCAAGATATAGTACTTAAAAAAAGTCGGAGGGAGGGGGGCAGAGGGCACCGCGGGAGGGAGAAGGGGGCCAGGGGGTGCCACAAAAGGGGGGGAAGGGGACCACGGGGGGCAAAGGAGGGCCACGTTGGTATACGGCGGATCATAACCACCAGCAATTGCCTAAATGTATGCGGCTCAGCGCCAATGCCAACCCACGGGTTCCGCGGGAGGGGGGGAAAGGGACTGCGAGGGGCAAAGGGGGGCCGTGTTGGTGCACAACGGATCATAACCACCAGCAATTGCCTAAATGTATGCGGCTCAGCGCCAACCCGCGGGTTCCTTGCCTCAAAAACGAAGAAATGCACAATTCGGTCTGGTGGAATCTGGATCTGGAGGATCTGTCGACGGGACTGAAAAATTAAGTAGGCAAAAGAGTGCTGGGATTTTTCAAAAATGATCCATTATCTATGAGGCAATCTGTAAGAAATCCCATCGAAGTACAATAAAAAGGTCACGAATAGACATAAAAGGAAAGTACACGGAGGTGGTGATGTCTCCTCGAGGACTTCAAGTGAGGAATGCAAGTGACTGAAGGTGGTGTCCCAGGGGGATATTCAGAGATATGGTGCGGGAGGAGGGGTGGACACCACTTTAGGGCACTTTTTGGAATTTCCTGTCAGCGCCGCACATCCCATGAGGCGACCTGAAGCGACTGCTTCAGGCGGCGCTATGCCAGGCCCCCGGGGAGGGCGGCATTTTTGCCTACCTAAGCCAGTCCAGGACAAGCTGTCCTGGACTGGCTTAGCGTCACCGAGCGGTGGATTGGGGAGGCCGCTGGAGCAGCGCTGCTCCAGCGGCCTCCCCTCACGCTCAGGCAGAGAGCAGGTCCTCTCCGTGCCTGCTAACGCCGCTCCGCCCCGCCCCCTTTGCCCTGCCCTGCCCCCTTCGCTCCGCCCCACTCTGGGGGGGGGGGGCGGCTTTCTGTTGTCCGCCTCAGGCGGTGAAAAAGGCAGGTTCACCCCTGTTTCCTGTCCTTGCATTTTAGTTTTAGTTTTGATATAAGTCACTAAGGTGTTGGATGACCAAAGCGGCTGGACGGCCTGCAGAGTGTTTGAAGGTCCTCGAATAGAAGACAATGTAGACAGGAGTGAGATACCAAGGGATATCCTACAGATACTGGCACACATCTGCACTGGGCCACTTCATATGACCTGGATCAAGCGGGACAGTTCTGTATTTTGGGTATTGTCCTGCTTCTCTGGGCAGTAGGAAGATGAAGTTGAATATAATGTTGGCACACAGAGATACCCTTATGAAACCTCTGCACTCGGCCCACAAATCTATTAAAATGGTACCCTAGGGTCTTTCATGCTTTGCTCTCGACCAGTCACCCTATACTTGTCTTTGGTCCCTCAAGCAAGACTTTTTGGAGTTGTCCTCATTTAAAGGGATTGTCCCAGGAACTGAAGACCCCGGGAACTTTCTTCAGATTCAGCCAGGCTGAATTTGGGCCGGACTGATGACGGTCATGCTCCCCTTTGCTTCAGAGTCAGTGCTGGACATAGTTGAGAGCCTGTCTAAAGTGAAGGAGAGCACCAAGCGCCACCAGTCCCGGTCACTTTTTACTTTGGCCGAAGGTGGAGTGGGAGAAAGGTCCTGCGGTCTTCAGTTCATAGGCCGACCCCTTTGAAGGCTTTTTTTTTGGGGGGGGAGCTAATTTACATTACTTTTCGTTTCAATGAGAACCAGTTCTCCACTTTCCCCAAGCAGAGAAATTGTAAAAATAACCTCAAGGCTCTGATGTTTTTTGTAGGCCAAGCTGGGGGTTGATGGACCCCTGGGCACCACTCGTTCATACATTGTTATTGCGTTATATATGGGACATGCTGTGAGCAGAATGGTGACAGATGGAGGCTTTGTGGGATGCACTTAGTGAATGGTATGGCAGGGAACGTCAATAAATTATAGGGGGACATCAATAACTTGAAAGGGTCACATCTGTTAGATGTAGAGGCCAGAAGATGCCAACATTGGGGTATAAGATGGCCATATTTCCAGGTTAGAACCCAACTCTGGTCCATTGACCACTGGTCCTGGCTGCTCGGGATGAACTGACCCAATGCAATGCTTATTGAGACAAAGGACCCTACACTAAAAGGCTGACCCTATTGACATAGCTAAAAGCTCATTCACCCTCAATGGTTGTCAGATATCAATAGTCCCCCTATTAGAGGGGAATTTTTGCTACCTCCAAAAACTCCATCTCTTTGCATCTTCTAATAGCCGCCACTCCTGTGATTCTGGCACAGCTTGAATTATTTCTCTAGCCCCCGCCGTTCCTGAGCAATCGGTGATGTTAGTTTCAGCACCCAATGTAATCAGATGGGCTGGCCCAGACTATCTGTTCATGTCCAGGACCGCCCACTTGACAGTAGAGAGGTTCGTTAGCATATTGGGTTCTGAAACTAACATCACTAATTACTCAGGAACGGTGGGGGCTACAGAAAAAATTCCAACTGCAACGGAATCAGTGCAGCGGAGCCTATTAAAGGGTCCAAAGAGTAGGACATGGTGGAGGAGGTGAAAGGTTCACTTTAAGGGGAGAGTTTTGGGTGCAGCTAAACTTCAAATATACCTATATAGTCACAGGTCAGGGCCTTAACCAGGATTATATTACACCCATTGATGTGGATAACAGGGCTCAGGTCTGAACAAAGGCGGTATGATGGTGCTATGAACCCTGTGGCCCTATAACCCGTCCCGAAACCTTCTGACCCGCTCGTAATTACATGTCTGAGGACACAAAAACAGAGAAAAGAAAACTCATTAGAGGGACACAAAAATTTTTTTTGTTCTTCTTCTCTGAGGCAGTAAGTAAAAAAGTCAATAGTGTATAAGTACTATAGTAGTATACAGCAGCGTGTATACAGTAGTATACAGCCCGAGTATATACACAGACCTCATCCGCAAGAAAATAACATAAAAAATCTACAATCAGGAAATAAAAGCAGATCTGGATGTAAACAGGACTGTCACTGACAGCAAGCGGAGATGTTGAGAAGCAAAGTCTATTCTATGCTGTGCTGTGGTCATATAGGCAGTGCGTCCTTATGTTGCGGAGCGTTTCATTGAGGGTCTAGGACACAGGTGTCAGTGAAAGCCCAGGGGCACCTCCAGATCTGCCCCCACTCACCAGCTGTTGTTGGAAGGAGAGCAGCCAACCAAAGCGACATGTTCTCATCCACAAAAACACAGCGGTGCCCTATAGCAGGTGCGAGAAGTGAAGTGTCACCTATACGGCCGACATTAGGGAATTGTATTCTGAACAATACTCATATACATCTAATCCTGAATACAGGACCGAGACCTCAGGGTGTGGAGCAGAGGGGCTGAGGCCGACCCTCCCTGTAAGAAGAGAGGACTGTGCGGCTAATGGTGCGAGGAGGCAGCGGCACAGAGTATGAACAGGGACTAACAACAACATGGAATATTACAGGATATATAGGAGATAGATAGATAGATAGATAGATAGATAGATAGATAGGAGATAGATAGATAGGAGATAGATAGATAGATAGATAGATAGATAGATAGGAGATAGATAGATAGATAGATAGATAGATAGATAGATAGATAGATAGATAGATAGGAGATAGATAGATAGATAGATAGATAGATAGGAGATAGATAGATAGATAGATAGATAGATAGATAGATAGGAGATAGATAGATAGATAGATAGATAGATAGATAGATAGATAGATAGATAGATAGATATTCGGGCCTAGCTGTCTGTACTTATGGCACACATGTAGCTGGTAATAACATAGCAGAACGTTCTGGGTCGTTTATCTTGGATTCTCTCCATTCTTTGTGCATCTTGTATTGTGCAGGTGAATCCACCAGGTGTGTTGGGGCCCTGGCAGTCTGGCGGGGTGTACCCATGCCACACACAGGTCTATTTATATCCTACAATGCCAGTGTGCACTCAGCTTGTTAGCTTATCCCTCGTCTGAAGCTTTACCATGGTCGGACTTGGATTGCGGTGGTGGGTATGGCATTGGTTACATCACATGGCCTCCCCCTAATACCTGCATTGATGTTAGCATGTTAGCATTATCCTCATTCAATATATTTTCTTTAATTAAAGATGTAATTAACTTAATGATTTCAATTTCATTTCAATTAAAGACCTGTCAGCAGCAGCTTGTTGGTGGTTTCCCACATCACACGGATTAAATAAAAAATGCCAAAAAGGTCATAAAAAATGAATAAAAATAAATATATATATACAGAGATGTTAGATTTTATAGATTCTGGTTATGGTGCCCATGTTTACAATGGGCGGAGCGTCCCTTTAACCAAAAACTATAGATACTGATGCAGAAGCTTTATTGTTCCAGATTTAATATGCAGAGGATACACCTGGAGGGAGGAAGCTTATTATTACCGGGCCTGAAATAAACCTCTGTGTATAAAAGAGTCCGAGTAATTATACTGTAGAGATGACAACTTTACAATGGGCAGGGAAACACAAACACTGAGCCAAAACCTGTTACTGTAGCACCGCCATATGTGTGACTATAGCTATATGTGACCAGCTAGTGAGGGGAGGTCTCTGCTGCAGATATAATAGTGAGAGGAGGTCTCTGCTGCAGATATAGTAGTGAGGGGAGGTCTCTGCTGCAGATATAATAGTGAGGGGAGGTCTCTGCTACAGATATAATAGTGAGGGGAGGTCTCTGCTGCAGATATAGTAGTGAGGGGAGGTCTCTGCTGCAGATATAATAGTGAGGGGAGGTCTCTGCTGTAGATATAATAGTGAGGGGAGGTCTCTGCTGTAGATATAATAGTGAGGGGAGGACTCTGCTGCAGATATAATAGTGAGGGGAGGTCTCTGCTGCAGATATAATAGTGAGGGGAGGTCTCTGCTGTAGATATAATAGTGAGGGGAGGTCTCTGCTGCAGATATAATAGTGAGGGGAGGTCTCTGCTGTAGATATAATAGTGAGGGGAGGTCTCTGCTGTAGATATAATACTGAGGGGAGGTCTCTGCTGCAGATATAATAGTGAGGGGAGGTCTCTGCTGCAGATATAATAGTGAGGGGAGGTCTCTGCTGCAGATATAATAGTGAGAGGAGGTCTCTGCTGCAGATATAGTAGTGAGGGGAGGTCTCTGCTGCAGATATAATAGTGAGGGGAGGTCTCTGCTGTAGATATAATAGTGAGGAGAGGTCTCTGCTGTAGATATAATAGTGAGGGGAGGTCTCTGCTGTAGATATAATAGTGAGGGGAGGTCTCTGCTGCAGATATAATAGTGAGGGGAGGTCTCTGCTGCAGATATAATAGTGAGAGGAGGTCTCTGCTGCAGATATAATAGTGAGGGGAGGTCTCTGCTGTAGATATAATAGTGAGGGGAGGTCTCTGCTGCAGATATAATAGTGAGGGGAGGTCTCTGCTGTAGATATAATAGTGAGGGGAGGTCTCTGCTGCAGATATAATAGTGAGGGGAGGTCTCTGCTGCAGATATAATAGTGAGGGGAGGTCTCTGCTGCAGATATAATAGTGAGGGGAGGTCTCTGCTGTAGATATAATAGTGAGGGGAGGTCTCTGCTGTAGATATAATACTGAGGGGAGGTCTCTGTTGCAGATATAATAGTGAGGGGAGGTCTCTGCTGTAGATATAATAGTGAGGGGAGGTCTCTGCTGCAGATATAATAGTGAGAGGAGGTCTCTGCTGCAGATATAGTAGTGAGGGGAGGTCTCTGCTGCAGATATAATAGTGAGGGGAGGTCTCTGCTGTAGATATAATAGTGAGGGGAGGTCTCTGCTGTAGATATAATAGTGAGGGGGGTCTCTGCTGTAGATATAATAGTGAGGGGGGTCTCTGCTGTAGATATAATAGTGAGGGGGGTCTCTGCTGCAGATATAATAGTGAGAGGAGGTCTCTGCTGCAGATATAGTAGTGAGGGGAGGTCTCTGCTGTAGATATAATAGTGAGGGGAGGTCTCTGCTGTAGATATAATAGTGAGGGGAGGTCTCTGCTGCAGATATAATAGTGAGGGGAGGTCTCTGCTGTAGATATAATAGTGAGGGGAGGTCTCTGCTGTAGATATAATAGTGAGGGGAGGTCTCTGCTGCAGATATAATAGTGAGGGGAGGTCTCTGCTGTAGATATAATAGTGAGGGGAGGTCTCTGCTGTAGATATAATAGTGAGGGGAGGTCTCTGCTGCAGATATAATAGTGAGGGGAGGTCTCTGCTGTAGATATAATAGTGAGGGGAGGTCTCTGCTGTAGATATAATAGTGAGGGGAGGTCTCTGCTGCAGATATAATAGTGAGGGGAGGTCTCTGCTGTAGATAGAATAGTGAGGGGAGGTCTCTGCTGTAGATATAGTAGTGAGGGGAGGTCTCTGCTGTAGATATAATAGTGAGGGGAGGTCTCTGCTGTAGATATAATAGTGAGGGGAGGTCTCTGCTGCAGATATAATAGTGAGGGGAGGTCTCTGCTGCAGATATAATAGTGAGGGGAGGTCTCTGCTGTAGATATAATAGTGAGGGGAGGTCTCTACTGTAGATATAATAGTGAGGGGAGGTCTCTGCTGTAGATATAATAGTGAGGAGAGGTCTCTGCTGTAGATATAATAGTGAGGGGAGGTCTCTGCTGTAGATATAATAGTGAGGGGAGGTCTCTGCTGTAGATATAATAGTGAGGGGAGGTCTCTGCTGCAGATATAATAGTGAGGGGAGGTCTCTGCTGTAGATATAATAGTGAGGGGAGGTCTCTACTGTAGATATAATAGTGAGGAGAGGTCTCTGCTGTAGATATAATAGTGAGGAGAGGTCTCTGCTGTAGATATAATAGTGAGGGGAGGTCTCTGCTGTAGATATAATAGTGAGGGGAGGTCTCTGCTGCAGATATAATAGTGAGGGGAGGTCTCTGCTGTAGATATAATAGTGAGGGGAGGTCTCTACTGTAGATATAATAGTGAGGGGAGGTCTCTGCTGTAGATATAATAGTGAGGAGAGGTCTCTGCTGCAGATGTAATAGTGAGGGGAGGTCTCTGCTGTAGATATAATAGTGAGGGGAGGTCTCTGCTGCAGATATAATAGTGAGGGGAGGTCTCTGCTGTAGATAGAATAGTGAGGGGAGGTCTCTGCTGTAGATATAGTAGTGAGGGGAGGTCTCTGCTGTAGATATAATAGTGAGGGGAGGTCTCTGCTGTAGATATAATAGTGAGGGGAGGTCTCTGCTGCAGATATAATAGTGAGAGGAGGTCTCTGCTGCAGATATAATAGTGAGGGGAGGTCTCTGCTGTAGATATAATAGTGAGGGGAGGTCTCTGCTGCAGATATAATAGTGAGGGGAGGTCTCTGCTGTAGATATAATAGTGAGGGGAGGTCTCTGCTGCAGATATAATAGTGAGGGGAGGTCTCTGCTGCAGATATAATAGTGAGGGGAGGTCTCTGCTGCAGATATAATAGTGAGGGGAGGTCTCTGCTGTAGATATAATAGTGAGGGGAGGTCTCTGCTGTAGATATAATACTGAGGGGAGGTCTCTGTTGCAGATATAATAGTGAGGGGAGGTCTCTGCTGTAGATATAATAGTGAGGGGAGGTCTCTGCTGCAGATATAATAGTGAGAGGAGGTCTCTGCTGCAGATATAGTAGTGAGGGGAGGTCTCTGCTGCAGATATAATAGTGAGGGGAGGTCTCTGCTGTAGATATAATAGTGAGGGGAGGTCTCTGCTGTAGATATAATAGTGAGGGGGGTCTCTGCTGTAGATATAATAGTGAGGGGGGTCTCTGCTGTAGATATAATAGTGAGGGGGGTCTCTGCTGCAGATATAATAGTGAGAGGAGGTCTCTGCTGCAGATATAGTAGTGAGGGGAGGTCTCTGCTGTAGATATAATAGTGAGGGGAGGTCTCTGCTGTAGATATAATAGTGAGGGGAGGTCTCTGCTGCAGATATAATAGTGAGGGGAGGTCTCTGCTGTAGATATAATAGTGAGGGGAGGTCTCTGCTGTAGATATAATAGTGAGGGGAGGTCTCTGCTGCAGATATAATAGTGAGGGGAGGTCTCTGCTGTAGATATAATAGTGAGGGGAGGTCTCTGCTGTAGATATAATAGTGAGGGGAGGTCTCTGCTGCAGATATAATAGTGAGGGGAGGTCTCTGCTGTAGATATAATAGTGAGGGGAGGTCTCTGCTGTAGATATAATAGTGAGGGGAGGTCTCTGCTGCAGATATAATAGTGAGGGGAGGTCTCTGCTGTAGATAGAATAGTGAGGGGAGGTCTCTGCTGTAGATATAGTAGTGAGGGGAGGTCTCTGCTGTAGATATAATAGTGAGGGGAGGTCTCTGCTGTAGATATAATAGTGAGGGGAGGTCTCTGCTGCAGATATAATAGTGAGGGGAGGTCTCTGCTGCAGATATAATAGTGAGGGGAGGTCTCTGCTGTAGATATAATAGTGAGGGGAGGTCTCTACTGTAGATATAATAGTGAGGGGAGGTCTCTGCTGTAGATATAATAGTGAGGAGAGGTCTCTGCTGTAGATATAATAGTGAGGGGAGGTCTCTGCTGTAGATATAATAGTGAGGGGAGGTCTCTGCTGTAGATATAATAGTGAGGGGAGGTCTCTGCTGCAGATATAATAGTGAGGGGAGGTCTCTGCTGTAGATATAATAGTGAGGGGAGGTCTCTACTGTAGATATAATAGTGAGGAGAGGTCTCTGCTGTAGATATAATAGTGAGGAGAGGTCTCTGCTGTAGATATAATAGTGAGGGGAGGTCTCTGCTGTAGATATAATAGTGAGGGGAGGTCTCTGCTGCAGATATAATAGTGAGGGGAGGTCTCTGCTGTAGATATAATAGTGAGGGGAGGTCTCTACTGTAGATATAATAGTGAGGGGAGGTCTCTGCTGTAGATATAATAGTGAGGAGAGGTCTCTGCTGCAGATGTAATAGTGAGGGGAGGTCTCTGCTGTAGATATAATAGTGAGGGGAGGTCTCTGCTGTAGATATAATAGTGAGGGGAGGTCTCTGCTGCAGATATAATAGTGAGGGGAGGTCTCTGCTGTAGATATAATAGTGAGGGGAGGTCTCTGCTGTAGATATAATAGTGAGGGGAGGTCTCTGCTGCAGATATAATAGTGAGGGAAGGTCTCTGCTGTAGATGTAATAGTGAGGGGAGGTCTCTACTGTAGATATAATAGTGAGGGGAGGTCTCTACTGTAGATATAATAGTGAGGAGAGGTCTCTGCTGTAGATATAATAGTGAGGGGAGGTCTCTGCTGTAGATATAATAGTGAGGGTGACACATTCCCTTTAAGTAACATGAAAGATGACTTTCTGTCTTTCATCCTGCTCTATGCTATAGAATAGCTGCTTTACCGAGGATTTAGCTGATATTTTTGTAATATTTTTGTAATATTTTTGCTGTGTACCCTCCGCACTCCCATAGGTGACAGCCGCGAGATCTCCAAACCTGACAGCGACCTGATCGCAATCACAAGTTTTTTTTAACACAGCCATAAAAAAATAAAAAAGTTTGCGAAACTTTTTTCGCCTGCCCACTAAGAAAATGAAGCGGAGTAAATCGATCCCGAAGTTTCTTTCGGCAGCTCCACACTTAGCGACATTGAGTGTTATATAAGTATGGTATGTTACTCTAAACCCGGCGCTGCTCCGTGCAGGGAAGAGGTGATCTATCCTCCGCCGCTGGAAAGAGATAACACGGGCATGAAAAAATCATTAGAACCCAAGCTGGCGGCCTTATTTTCAGGAAAGGAGAGGGGCGCTTGAAACACAAGCCTCGCCTTAGGGACACGAGTAAAGGCTCAGACTATTGTATAAACTCCATTATCATTAGTCACAAGCGTCTTGTCGGACATGACAGGCGCATTCACGATGACATCCTCCATTGAATCCCCCAAAATATAACGTGTGGACAGACGAGGCTATTTACTAAGCAGATACACCAGAGATGAGGACACATGAGGATAACTGGGCACTTGGTTAAAAAAAACCCCTTTCCTCCATTGTCTCCAGTGTTTACAGTGCTGAGCAGCTCAGGGTGGGCGGGGCTGCAGAATGATGAAAGGACCTGAGCTCCAACTGTAGGTCCTTTTAGGAGGTGACATAGTGAGGTTAATAGAAGATGGAGATCTAGGTAGTCCAACAAAGTGCTAGGCCGGAGGGAAGCAAAAATGGATCCAATGAGGGAGGAGCCAATTAGAGGGGGAGGAGCAAATTCCTTCCAGATCAATTTTCAATGAACATCTGATACTACCTGGGTACAGATTACAATGGGGTATCAAATATGTTGATTCTGTTTTATGGAGATTACAGGTGTGCCTAAGCGGCAAAATATCTCTTGTAGGGGTGTCAGTGTCAAAAATGATATTTTAGGCCAGTATCCAAGTCCTGTTATAATGCCAGTTAGGAGTGCTTTTAAGAGGGATATATAAATTGATGACCATTAATATGTGATTGGTGGGGGACTGCCACCGATCAGCTGGGTGTAGAGACATTCCGATGAGTACAGTGCCATACATACAAGTTCTGCTTGGTGTTGCAGGTCAGCCCCATTCACTTGTTCAGAACAGCAGGCCTTGCTGATCAGCATCAGCGCTGGGCAGTAAGGAACATCTTCTCTACAGTATGCTTCCATAGACTTATACTGTCAGAGGTCCGGTGATGACGCTGATCAGTATGGCCCACCGTTCTGACTGTGGAGAGATATCAGGGCTGAAATAGGGCTGGGTCCGATGACGGTCTTTTTACATGAACATGTCACGGGCTGCAGTGATGACATGTTCTAGGTCAGTAATGGTGAACCTTTTAGAGACTGAGTGCTCAAACTGCAACACAAAACCCACTAATTTATTACAAAGTGCCAACATGGGAATTTAACCTTAATTATGTGCGGATCCACAATTGCGCACAATTACAGACCTGCAATATATGGTCATATGAATGGGGCTTTATAGAGCTTTCTGCTCCTCTGTGACCCCCACACAGTCCAATCTGCTCCACAGTGACCCACACACAGTATAATCTGCTCCACTGTGACCCCCACACAGTCCAATCTGCTTCACAGTGACCCCTACACAGTACATTCAGCTCCACAGTGGCCCTCACACAGTATAATCAGCTCCACAGTAGTTCCCACACAGTATAATCTGCTGCACAGTGATACCCACACAGTACAATTAGCTCCACAGTGGCCTCCACACAGTACAATCTGCTGCACAGTGGCCCCTACACAGTATAATATGCTGCACAGTGGTCTCCACACAGTATAATCTGCTGCACAGTGGTCGCCACACAATATAGTCTGCTGCACAGTGGTCCCCACACAGTATAATATGCTGCACAGTGGTCTCCACACAGTATAATCTGCTGCACAGTGGTCCCCACACAGTATAATATGCTGCACAGTGGCCCCCACACAGTACAATCAGCTCCATAGTGACACCCACACGGTGTAATCAGCTCCACAGTGGTCCCCACACAGTATAATCAGCTCCACAGTGGTCCCCACACAGTATAATCAGCTCCACAATGGCCTCCACACAGTATAATCTGCTGCACATTGGTCCACACACAGTATAATCTGCTGCACAGTGACACCCACACAGTAAAATCAGCTGCACAGTGGTCCCCACACAGTATAATCTGCTCCGCAGTGACACCCACACAGTAAAATCAGCTTCACAGTGGTCCCCACACAGTATAATCTGCTCCACAGTGACACCCACACAGTATAATGTGCTGCACAGTGGTCCCCACATAGTATAATCTGCTCCACAGTGACACCTATACAGTATAATCTGCTGCACAGTGGCCCCTACACAGTATAATATGCTGCACAGTGCTCTTCACACAGTATAATCTGCTGCACAGTGGCCCCTTCACAGTATAATATGCTGCACAGTGGTCTTCACACAGTATAATCTGCTGCACAGTGGCCCCCACACAGTACAATCAGCTCCATAGTGACACCCACATGGTGTAATCAGCTCCACAGTGGTCCCCACACAGTATAATCAGCTCCACTGTGGTCCCCACACAGTATAATCAGCTCCACAATGGCCTCCACACAGTATAATCTGCTGCACATTGGTCCCCACACAGTATAATCTGCTCCACAGTGACACCCACACAGTATAATCTGCTCCACAGTGACACCCACACAGTATAATCTGCTGCACAGTGGCCCCTACACAGTATAATATGCTGCACAGTGCTCTTCACACAGTATAATCTGCTGCACAGTGGCCCCTACACAGTATAATATGCTGCACAGTGGTCTTCACACAGTATAATCTGCTGCACAGTGGCCCCCACACAGTACAATCAGCTCCATAGTGACACCCACATGGTGTAATCAGCTCCACAGTGGTCCCCACACAGTATAATCAGCTCCACAATGGCCTCCACACAGTATAATCTGCTGCACATTGGTCCCCACACAGTATAATCTGCTCCACAGTGACACCCACACAGTATAATCTGCTCCACAGTGACACCCACACAGTATAATCTGCTGCACAGTGGTCCCCACATAGTATAATCTGCTCCACAGTGACACCCACACAGTATAATGTGCTGCACAGTGGTCCCCACATAGTATAATCTGCTCCAGAGTGACACCTATACAGTATAATCTGCTGCACAGTGCTCCCCACACAGTACAATTTGCTCCACTGTGGCCCCCACACAGTATAATGTGTTCCACGGACGGGTGCCCAAAGAGAGGGCTCTGAGTGCCACCTCTTGCACCCGTGCCATAGGTTCGTCATCACGGTTCTAGGATGAAGAAGGGAAGCGATAGCATGGGAGTGGCAGGGGATGAATGAAGTGAATATTACTCAATTTGTTCATTTGATGATAAGGAAGCCATGTGCCATTTTGTTACTCGCCCAATAAAAAGTTTTGCAGCCTGCGCTAATCTAAAAAAAAAAAAACCCTCCATTATTTAAGACGGACCTAGGCACTAGTCACTAAACAGCTAGTCCGTTTTTCTTAGAGTACTCCTTTAATGGGTTAATTACCTGGACAACCTAGATAGGAGCCAAGATGGGTTTTTGTAAGTCCCCTCCGCCCTCGGCCCGTCCATTCAGCTACACATGTCAGGGTGGGGAATTAAAAGCTTCCGCTTTGCCTGGTTGTAAGTAAAGTCACCTGCTCGGGGATCTGCCATCTAATGAAAAGAGGCCTACGTTTTGTTTACAGACTTAATGAGGTCACGCTGGAGCCCGGGCACAATGGGACCCTTTTTGGACGGCAAACAGTACGCAGGAGATTTGTATTATACCTGTGAGTGTGTTTGCTATCATAGTCAGGAGGACTGGTGTCACATGCCAAGATTTTCCTCAATCCAAAAACATACAGGAGATGAAAGTAATAGAAAACCCCTTTTGTAACCTTTGTTGTTGCAGATTGCGGAGTAGTGGTTTCTGGTTACCCTCGCCACTTTTATCTGCCCAGACCCACGATGAATCCGAGCTTGTAAGTAGAGATGGGGCTCATGGTTGGGAATGGACTTGATAAGGTCTAATAAACCTCTTAAAGGGACCAAAACCCATCGTATCACCCCAAGCCTGCAGATGGACAGGTCAGGGTCACCTGAATCAGTGTTTTCCCGTTGTGAATCACTGCCCCTATTGCTGAGATATTATTGTTTTTGTCAATATGCAAATCAGCTCGTGTGAACCTGACTGTAGCAGTAATATAGTTAAAGGACAGTTAACCCTTCTATTTCCAATAATGTAATTTTGTTTGTCTGTTTTGCAATACAGCGGTTTCATCTGTCTACAGACTGTTTTACATCATTTTTACTGACAGTCAATCCTGTTAATGAAATATCTTTTCTTAAGGTTTTTTTTGGGCAACAGTCTAATTTTTTTTTTTCGTTACATACATACAAACTGCTGTTCTAACAGCAAAACGCTGATTTTGCCTGCTTAAAAAAATCTCTGTTATTTAAGGGTTTTTGTATTGTTTTTTCGTCAGCCAATACACAGTGTTAGGCTGTATTCACACAGAGTAACGCCAGGCGTTTTTTGTGTGTTTTTTGCACATAGCGCCGCGTTTACGCCGCGTATACGCCGCGTTAACGCCGCGCTATTTAGCGTTGGCGTTGCCCGGCGTTAACGCGGCGTATACGCGGCGTTAACGCGGCGCTACGCGGCGTAAACGCGGCGCTATGTGCAAAAAACACACAAAAAACGCCTGGCGTTACTCTGTGTGAATACTGCTTTAGGCCGTATCCGCCTCAAAATTCTGACCAAAAAGACGGCTCCCATTGAAATCAATGGGAGTCGGTCAGTTCTGTTTTCCGGGAGCCGCTTGTTCCAACTCCCAGAAAAAGAAGTGACATGCTCATTCTTCAGGCCGTTTCGCCTCGCGATTCAGCCTGAATAAACTCCACCCTCTGGACTAGGCCCATTCATTGGGCCTAATTCGGAGAGGAGTGCGCGGCTGGATGCCGATGCAGTGCATCGGCTTTCAGTCACGGCAACCCAATTTTGGGATCGGAACCTGAGGCGGCCTCCAAAAAACTCTATGTGAACTTACCCTAACAGTATTCTACTCAATGTTTAATACATAAGTTCCTAGGAGCCCTGACAGTGTTCTACACTATGTATTATAGATAGGTTCCTAGGAGTCCTGACAGTATTATACACTATGTATTATAGATAGGTTCCTAGGAGTCCTGACAGTATTCTACACTATGTTTTATAGATAGGTTCCTAGGAGCCCTGACAGTGTCATACACTATGTATTATAGATAGGTTCCTAGGAGCTCTGACAGTGTCATACACTATGTATTATAGATAGGTTCCTAGGAGCCCTGACAGTGTCATACACTATGTTTTATAGATAGGTTCCTAGGAGCCCTGACAGTGTCATACACTATGTTTTATAGATAGGTTCCTAGGAGCCCTGACAGTGTTATACACTATGTATTATAGATAGGTTCCTAGGAGCCCTGACAGTGTCATACACTATGTTTTATAGATAGTTTTCTAGGAGCCCTGACAGTGTTATACACTATGTATTATAGATAGGTTCCTAGGAGTCCTGACAGTGTTCTACACTATGTATTATAGATAGGTTCCTAGGAGTCCTGACAGTGTTATACACTATGTATTATAGATAGGTTCCTAGGAGCCCTGACAGTGTCATACACTATGTATTATAGATAGGTTCCTAGGAGTCCTGACAGTATTCTACACTATGTTTTATAGATAGATTCCTAGGAGTTCTGACAGTATTCTACACTATGTATTATAGATAGGTTCCTAGGAGTCCTGACAGTGTTCTACACTATGTATTATAGATAGGTTCCTAGGAGCCCTGACAGTGTTATACACTGTTTTATAGTTAGGTTCCTAGGAGCCCTGACAGTGTTATACACTATGTATTATAGATAGATTCCTAGGAGCCCTGACAGTGTCATACACTATGTATTATAGATAGGTTCCTAGGAGCCCTGACAGTGTCATACACTATGTTTTATAGATAGGTTCCTAGGAGCCCTGACAGTGTTATACACTATGTTTTATAGATAGGTTCCTAGGAGCCCTGACAGTGTTATACACTATGTTTTATAGATAGGTTTCTAGGAGCCCTGACAGTGTTATACACTATGTATTATAGATAGGTTCCTAGGAGTCCTGACAGTGTTCTACACTATGTATTATAGATAGGTTCCTAGGAGTCCTGACAGTGTTATACACTATGTATTATAGATAGGTTCCTAGGAGTCCTGACAGTATTCTACACTATGTTTTATAGATAGGTTCCTAGGAGCCCTGACAGTGTCATACACTATGTATTATAGATAGGTTCCTAGGAGCTCTGACAGTGTCATACACTATGTATTATAGATAGGTTCCTAGGAGCCCTGACAGTGTCATACACTATGTTTTATAGATAGGTTCCTAGGAGCCCTGACAGTGTCATACACTATGTTTTATAGATAGGTTCCTAGGAGCCCTGACAGTGTTATACACTATGTATTATAGATAGGTTCCTAGGAGCCCTGACAGTGTCATACACTATGTTTTATAGATAGTTTTCTAGGAGCCCTGACAGTGTTATACACTATGTATTATAGATAGGTTCCTAGGAGTCCTGACAGTGTTCTACACTATGTATTATAGATAGGTTCCTAGGAGTCCTGACAGTGTTATACACTATGTATTATAGATAGGTTCCTAGGAGCCCTGACAGTGTCATACACTATGTATTATAGATAGGTTCCTAGGAGTCCTGACAGTATTCTACACTATGTTTTATAGATAGATTCCTAGGAGTTCTGACAGTATTCTACACTATGTATTATAGATAGGTTCCTAGGAGTCCTGACAGTGTTCTACACTATGTATTATAGATAGGTTCCTAGGAGCCCTGACAGTGTTATACACTGTTTTATAGTTAGGTTCCTAGGAGCCCTGACAGTGTTATACACTATGTATTATAGATAGATTCCTAGGAGCCCTGACAGTGTCATACACTATGTATTATAGATAGGTTCCTAGGAGCCCTGACAGTGTTCTACACTATGTTTTATAGATAGGTTCCTAGGAGCCCTGACAGTGTCATACACTATGTATTATAGATAGGTTCCTGGGAGCCCTGACAGTGTCATACACTATGTTTTATAGATAGGTTCCTGGGAGCCCTGACAGTGTCATACACTATGTATTATAGATAGGTTCCTAGGAGCCCTGACAGTGTTATACACTATGTTTTATAGATAGGTTCCTAGGAGCCCTGACAGTGTCATACACTATGTTTTATAGATAGGTTCCTAGGAGCCCTGACAGTGTTATACACTATGTTTTATAGCTAGGTTCCTAGGAGCCCTGACAGTGTCATACACTATGTATTATAGATAGGTTCCTAGGAGCCCTGACAGTGTTATACACTATGTTTTATAGATAGGTTCCTAGGAGCCCTGACAGTGTTATACACTATGTTTTATAGATAGGTTCCTAGGAGCCCTGACAGTGTACTACACTATGTATTATAGATAGGTTCCTAGGAGCCCTGACAGTGTTATACAGTGTTTTATAGATAGGTTCCTAGGAGCCCTGACAGTGTTATACACTATGTTTTATAGATAGGTTCCTAGGAGCCCTGACAGTGTTCTACACTATGTTTTATAGATAGGTTCCTAGGAGCCCTGACAGTGTCATACACTATGTATTATAGATAGGTTCCTGGGAGCCCTGACAGTGTCATACACTATGTTTTATAGATAGGTTCCTGGGAGCCCTGACAGTGTCATACACTATGTATTATAGATAGGTTCCTAGGAGCCCTGACAGTGTTATACACTATGTTTTATAGATAGGTTCCTAGGAGCCCTGACAGTGTCATACACTATGTTTTATAGATAGGTTCCTAGGAGCCCTGACAGTGTTATACACTATGTTTTATAGCTAGGTTCCTAGGAGCCCTGACAGTGTCATACACTATGTATTATAGATAGGTTCCTAGGAGCCCTGACAGTGTCATACACTATGTTTTAAGCAAATGTAAGGAGTGGTTTGTACCTAACTTATTCAACCCAAAATGAATTTTGATTCTGAACCACCCAAACCTGAAACAAATCTTGAGAGGTTCACCCATGTCCCATGCCATCTGCTGCAATATGTGCCATCACAATTGTATTTGTAATTGTAATTTTATAATATAATAATTGATAATCATTTTATTTTGAAACCGGAGTCAGTAACTTTTTTTCAACACCAACCTAAAGTGACTCCGACTACAACTCCACAGCCTATCTTTTCTATTCTCCTTACTCATGGTTCACTCCTGCATTTGGGTTTCCGTTCTCTGGGATCCAAAAGATGGAAACCCAATCTGTATAAAAAGCAGTTATTCCCGGAAACCCACAGACCACATAGACTATAATGGAGTCTGTCGAGTTTCCGCCCCATAGATGCGGAGAGAAAAGTCCTGCTTTTTCTCCACATTTTTCTAGTGGAATAAGGGACGGAATCCCGTAATGGAAAGCGAGCACTGGTGTGAATCCGGCCTTATCTTCCTGAGATCAAAAGGATCAGGCATGCTGAAAGCCAGCATGTCTGACCCTACTCTCCGCTGAGAGTCAGGAGTCTCCCATTCAATGGATGGTCATCAGGAGAATCTGTGTTTGGATGTTTGTTCCTCAATCACACAAAAATGGCTGAACTGATTTGCTTTAAATTTGGCACATACATAGATTGTAACCTCCTTTAAAACATAGGCTACTTTTTATCCTGGGAAATCACATGGCTTCACGACTGGTATGAACGAATTTATGTTCATACTAGACTAAAGGACCCTTGATGACATCATCAAAGATCCTTGAGCCGTTCTCGGATAGGATCAAACTATTCTGTGGGTGGAACTATATACTATTGAACCGGACAGTGTGGAAGCTGCTGAAAATGGAGTCTTATGGAAGGTCAGGAGAGAGGCTGTTTGTGGGCAAGAGGAGTACGTGGGGTGTACAGTTTGTGTGAGTAAGACGGTAGAATGTGGTGTTCAGGCCCTGATGGGGCTTGGGGAGAACTGTAGCAGATTTCAGCAACATCCATTCAGCCGTTTCTAACACAGAAGCTGCTCAGACACTGACATAAGAAAACCGCTGTAATCCAAATTGCCAGATGTAACAGAGCTTAGGTAGAGCTGTAGCACAGCTGGGTATGCTGTCCATATGCAGAGATGTAGATAGAGCTGGGTATGCTGCGCATATGCAAAGATGTAGCAGAGCCGAGACGCGGGAGCAGGCGGATCATGGACAGCAGCAATTGGCTAAATATAAGCGGATCATAGCCAACAACAACACGCAGACGAAGTCGCGGGCAGAGCCTAGTATACATATAATGTGTATGGTCAGATATAGAATTCTTGTCTACTATAAATGCAATGCACAAATTGGACAATGATCTTGAAAACATCTCAAGTCTCTTTGAAGGTTGTAGCCGAGACATATATCTTTAGCCCCTCATTTATTATATTTTGCATATACCGCCTGTCTGGAAATGAGGCCGTTGTGCGTCGTTCTCTGTGGGACGGGCACATTAGTCTTAGCGCAGGTACAAGTATTTAGAAGTGACTGTAGACAGATGGAGGCAAACACAGTGGGGAGCCATAGGAAGCCTAAACGGATTAAACTTGGAAAAAAAAAATATCTGGATAATTGTTAAGCAGATTATACCGTGGGCTCCCGAATGGGGAACTTAGGAGGTGACCTACACGAGTACCGCAGGAATCAGAGACGCAGGTAATATTAGACAGGTGTAAAAAGGAAAAGATACAGACAGAATTGGACTGATGGGGAGGAGGGAGAGGATTAGGTTACCTGACTCTTTTCTTTCCACCTGTACCATTTTAGTCAGAGGAAGGACGCGGAGGGTTGGGAAGAATTTTTTGTTTATTATGTTTGGCCATGGAAGGATAAATTAAGACATCTTCATCAAGAGAAAGGAGCTTTCGATGGAGCCCTAAGACATGAAAGAGCTTCTGCCTCTACGAAGAGAAAGTGCTCACTCAGTTGAGTTGAATATTTGAGAAGCAACCCAACAAAAGGAGCATTGTTTCCCGGTGTACGGGCTCTTTGTGGTTTATGCAATAGCCCCACTATTGGTTACTGGCGGCTCGCGGTTCATTGAAAACCAGGGACAGCGCTTTTGTAATCCTAGATGTGGCCAATTAAACAGGCTGCAGCAACCACTTGGCTGAGCAGTCTGCGTCCTAGGCTTAATATGTGAAGAGGAAAAGTCCAGCTTCTCTGCATCCAGTCTGGGAGGGAGATGGCGATGTGCAGATTATAGGAAGGCGGCCGACAGCCCAAAGTAGAGGCAACTGGAGCAGGATCAAACCGCGTCATTGGGTGTTAAGTTGAGGTGCTTTTAAGTTCATTCATTTTAATCCAGATCTCTCAGGGCTGCTTACTAAGTGCCTACCCTTCGCGTTCATACTGCTGGTAACACGAGACACTTTCGCTTGAGAATCTAACGAGAGATATTTCGAAGACAGAGGAAAAAAAAAATGCCAACCAATGGGATACACCAAATTCTGAAGATCCAGTTCGGCTTGATCAATTGCGATAACAAGTACCTGACGGCAGAAGCTTTCGGGTTCAAAGTTTACGCCTCTGCTCCGAGCCTGAAGAAGAAGCAGATATGGACTTTAGAACAGGACGAGATGGACAACTCGGTGGTCTACCTCAAAAGTCACCACCTGTCGAGATATCTGTCTGCCGACAAAGATGGGAACGTGTCGTGTGAAGCTGAAAAACCTGAAGGAGACTGCCGCTTTACTATCACCGCCCAGTCCGACGGCAGGTGGGCCCTCCAGTCCGATATACACAAGAGATTCTTCGGAGGTTCGGAAGACAAGCTGTCATGTTTTGCTCAAACCATCTCGGAGACGGAGCTCTGGGCTGTGCATTTGGCCATCCACCCACAAGCTAACCTACTGAGCGTGAGCAGGAGAAGGTACGCACATTTAAGCCCTCAAGAAGATGAAATCTCCACAGACAGTAATATACCATGGGGTGTAGACTCCCTCATCACCCTGGTGTATCAGGACAAAAAGTACTGCTTGAAAACATGCGACAACAGGTACCTACGTAACGACGGGAAGTTGGTTAAAGATCCCGATAACGGCACAGGCTACACCTTGGAGTTCAAGGCAGGGAAGTTGGCCTTTAAAGACTGTAGTGGAAAGTATTTGACACCCATGGGGCCTACGGGAACGCTGAAGTCTGGGCGGAGCTCCAAACCTGGCAAAGATGAACTCTTCGATCTTGAGGAAAGTCACCCACAGGTTGTCTTCATGGCATCCAACAAAAGATACATCTCTATCAGACAAGGTAAACTAAGATCCCAATGTCAACCACCCTTTGTGAAGTCGTTGGTCAATGTACCTCTAATGTTATCCTTCCTTTGGTGAGATGTTGATATGTTTGCTGGTGTTTTATATTATATGGTAATGGAGGTCACAGGAATTTTGTGCCAAAACGATTGAGCAGGATCTTGTAGTTTTGATGCATATAGACTTGATAGGACAACTCGGTGGCAACGCTCCTCAAGTCCACGATGTGACAAGCTACAGAATATCCTACAAATGTAAAATGATTGATACAAGATTAGATTATTGACAGTACCATCCGGCTTCTTATTGGTTGCATTTCCATAACGCGGAAGTGCCAATTCCGTAAACCCATGAGATCAATCTCCATTGGAATCAGTTGTGGTTTGGCTCTTACCTTGAAGACCCCTTTGGGCAATATCCCTACTGAAGAATGCCTTATAAATAGGAGGGTCCAAAAATGTTATAATATGCTAATAAGAGAGATGGGGGAAGGGTCTGTCCTTTGGGATTGATTGGGCCCTCCTGTTCTCAAGTTGGTTGAGCTCGGTCATTCTTGAGATCTACATTTTGGGTCTTTTCTGCTTGAGATCCGGTTCTTACCATCCATGGGCATCCCCAAAGTACTAATGATAGGAATGAAGTTTCATAGCACCTTTATAAAGTGTCAATAAGGAGTCAATGATTCGTATGATTATGGGGGCAGCTCGGTTTTCTACACGCAGAGCCAACGACAATATAGAATTTCCGGCAATTAGCATAAGATATGACCTACCTAATGATATCCCGCTGACAGGCTTATGTAGGAACATACCAAGGCTACTTAAAAGAGAAGGGCATGTTCCTTTTTAAAAGGGATGTTACACTACGTAACAAAGCGCACTATCCGTTCAGAGGTCATAGAAAGCTGGGTGATGACAGGTAACATTGGTAATGAAACTAAGAGTGCTGGTGGTTTTGGTAATTTATCAAATTACGTGAGTTGTAAGAAGGTGTAAAGATCTGGGACCTCTCCTTGCTCATTTATAGCTATGGGAACCGGTGGCCCTCCCATTATAATAATAATAATAATTATTATTATCCTCCTTATGGATATACACGTGCCACGTGTGCCTGCCCATCTGCAGAAGAGCAAGTCCACCTACATATACAGTCACACTGCCCGGTCTGGAGCATATGGTGATGCAGGTCCAATTTTTGCCATGGCTGTCCTTGTATGGTTTACGAAACCCATTTTTTTGAAACCGTCTTAGAAAAAGTTAAAAAGAAGACACGGAGAGCAACGACAAAGACTGTCTCTCTCTGGAGGACCCAACACATCTACGATTTCAATGGGTGCTATGTAATGCTTTATTTTCACAGTGGGGGCGTTGCAGGGGAATTGGTCCTACTGCAGGTTGTTGGAGGTCCACCAGTAAGCAGGGGCCTAGTTATAGGAGGTCTAGAGCTAGCAGTCGCTACCAGGCCCATACCCTAAGGTTCCTGTGCCCTATAAAATAAACCATTATTCTAAATGGCACAAGGTAGGTAGGGGTCCCTTTATGGATTTTGCATTGGGGCCCAGGAGATTCAAGTTATCACTCTGCCAGTGAGTAGGGTTGAGCGATCGGGACCGGGAAAGATCAGATCCCGATCGGCGATCGAGCAAATTTAACGATCGGGATCGGCTGGAAAAATTATCGAAAATCAGATTTTAAAAACGATCCTGAAATCTCAAGATCAACTCAACCCCACTCCATAAACATAAAGAAACTAGGGTTGAGTGATCGGGATCGGGAAAGATCGGATCCCGATCGGCAATCGAGCAAATTTCACGATGGAAAAATTATCGAAAATCAGATTTTAAAAACGATCCTGAAATCTCAAGATCGGCTCAACCCTACCAGTGAGACAACTTATTATGTAGGGATTGTAAAAAGAGGACAAACCCTTAGTAATTGAAGCTAGTGGGAACATTGAGTGGGTGCCTCTTTATATGCCAAAATATTGCAATATGGCCCCTGCAGACTTGAATTTACACTGTCCATTCTTTGCCCCAATGCAATAAACAAGTGTCGGACGGTCACCCGAACCTCATATAGATTCTGCATAGCCTATAGGCCCAGTATAGCACATCGAAGTGCACTTGTGTGGACAATTTAACCCAAAAGGTTATGTACATTTATATATATTCCACTTTCCAGCTGGGAAAGCAATTGCCATGTAATAATAGTCCAATTGGATTTTCTCCTATCTCCTGTTAGCCAGGCTGGTGTGCAGCTGGCGGCTATATCTGTATGAGCGTACTGGATGGAGGAGACCCGCATACATTACTATGTCACTCCGTCCCTGCTCTCCCCCACACACACAGGCCGCAGTGATTTACATGGCTCTGAGATGGCAATGACATGATATAATCACCATGTTTTGTCGTCTTCCCCCAGGCTACACATATCACTGTCAACTATGTGGACAGCAGAGATGTCACAGCCTAAGAGAAAGGACATGCACATTGTGCTAGTGAGAGTCCGCTGGTGTAAATAAGACTATAGTCAGCAATGAATGTCAGATCAGTGGGGGTGTCGAGAACAAGGCGGTCCCGTGCTGTCTCCTCCATGCAGAGATGGCCATGTGCAAGATTAGTCTAGCTAAAAATGAATGTGAAGACCCTTTCAGTTTATCTACTGGGGAGCGGGTACAGAACCAATTTTTAACTGGTCAGTAACAGCCCTGATCTTCGCTTTAGTCAGTCACTCTTCTTGACTTATGATGGGCTCATTGACTCATGGGTAGGGTTGAGCCAATCTTGAGATTACAGGATCGTTTTTAAAATCGATTTTCGATCATTTTCCAGCCGATCGCGATCGTGAAATTTGCTCACTCGCTGATCGGTATCTGATCTTTTCCAATCCGGATCGCTCAACCCTAGTTACTTTATGTTTATAGAGTGGGGTTGAGCCGATCTTGAGATTTCAGGATCGTTTTTAAAATCTGATTTTCGATCATTTTCCAGCCGATCCCGATTGCGATCGTGAAATTTGCTAGATTGGGATCTGATCTTTCCCGATCCCGATCGCTCAACCCTACTCATGGGGGGTGGGTTGTTGACACTTAAAGAGCTCCTGTCACCAGACCTGAAAAACCATCTGATCGGTGCTGTCACCCTGAGCATTTTGGCGTTTTTTTTTTTTTTGTATCCAAATCCATTGAGCCATTCCAAACATATAAGCCCTTCTACCATTGATACAAATTCTATTAGCCAAGTGGGCGGCAACACTGGGGGGGGGGGGGCTCTGTGTGCTGTATTTCATGTAATGTTACAGCCCACTTGGCTACTAAACCCTAATTTGACCCAAAACTAAAAGGGCTTATATCTTTGGAATAGCTTAACAAATTTGGATCACATGATCTATGTCATTGGGCTTTTCAGATCTAATGACAAGTCTTCTTTAAGAGAATACTGTGACTGACTCCTATGAAGACATTGGAGCTCGAAATGATGAGGTTCTGGTTTCTTGACCTCTGTTGGCACTTTCTAAGGGCTCTATGGCATGGCCAAAAATAGGTGGCCATTATGGAGGCACTGACTGAACCATCAAGGGTACTGAATAGCCCCCGCAAATACTGTGGTTGGCACAATGGAAGCAGTCGTTTTCTTTTTGGGGGGGCACCAGATGCTGCAACAAGTATAATGGGGGTTGTACCTATTTTCTTTAACGTCAGAACATTGTAGGGTGTGTTGATTTCAGTCTGAGAAGGTTGACTTGTTGGAGGAACATCACAAGTCATACATGCCATTCACATGCCAATACAATTTGCTAGGGACCCCCTCAATGGGAAACCCAGTTTGGCTTGACCCAATCCTACAAGATTTCCTCTGTACACAAGAAGCCAGTTTTACGAGTAATGGGAGGGAAGGTGCCAGGCCTTCTCGCCTTGGGGATGACATGGCGACATAAACCAAAATTAGGAGGTTCTTAAGGTTCTACAAGGCTCTCTTTCTCCATAACAACTCCACATTGACCCTATATCTGAAGGTGACAAGGATCTTCTATTTTACGAGGAATAGGTAGGCCAAGGCTAGGACCTCTTATTATGGAAATGGAATGATGGCATTAACCTAGAAGGTTCATTTATCCCATGAGAGGTATGACCCTATACAAAGTTCCCTCTGTCCATAACAACTCCACATTAGCACATTGACCAGAAATCTGAGGATCACAAGGATCTTCTACTGTGATGGGTGGTCAAATGCTGATACCAGGATGACATGGTGGTATGTCCTAGCACCAGACAGATCCTTCATCCCATGAGTGGTACAATTCTGTACAAAGGCCCTTTTCTGGTTACAGCACCCACCGCTTTACTCCATGCAACTAAAGACGATGGTATCTGAGGGTCACCTGGGCCTTCTGTTTTACGAGGCATGAGAAGGATGGAGGGTCAACAGAACCACAAGTGAGCCCCATTTCGATCCATTTTGATGGATAATGTAGTCAATCCAACGTAAGCAGAAGAGGAACATTTAGTATGACCATGTCCGACTATAGTACTCTGCTTGTTACGACATGTTTACTCATTGATAATTTCTGGCCTAAATCTCTAGAAATAATGTAATGAGAGGATCATGAGCCTGAATGTGCTTACTTAGGCCGTGATGATCATGACTGTGCCGTTTATTGGGCAGGAGGCTTTCATCTTGTGAGACTTATGACAGTACGTAGATATTACCCTGGTTATGTTACTCAGAGGACACAAATTCATAAAGATGGATATAGGAGATTTATTCATCATCTGCTGACTTAATCATGGATTTATTATGGCCTAATGTTCTTTAAGAAGTAGACACTAAGCTTGCCCACTAAGTGCCCATTGTAGAGATATATCAGGAGGTGTCCATACATAGATTGCGTGAGGTGGTCGCAGACATGTCCATAACCAAAATATTGGTCGTCACATATAGGACCTGCACCTATATATGTCCTACACCAACATTTCTTTTGCTCTATCCAGTGGCGTACTAAGAACAGTGGGGGCCCATAGGAAATGGCAACTTGGGAACCCCACCCAAGACAAAAAAGGTTTCCCCCTTTTCTTCCCTTCTATGACCCCTTTGGGCCAATTTTCCTTCCACTTATTTGATAACAATGAAGTTCCTTTGGAGAAAGGAGACCTGCTCAGCTTGTTACCCCTCGTAGTAAGACTATATAAGACTGGCCCCACTTTTCCCCGGGCCCCATGGTCAGTCCCTGAGGATGATTATGTCAAAGTTAACCATGGTGAACCAGATTAGCTTTTGGGCCTAACTCATAGATGGAGGCGATGTACTGGAGACCGAGCTCCGTGACGTCCATGTGACTGGTGTTAACTGCATGAGCCAACCCTTAAAGAGGTTCCCCAAGACTATGATATTGCTCACCTTTCCTTAAGATAGGTCATAAGTATAAGATGATTATAACCCCTGCAAACCAGCTGGGCTGCAGTATTGTGGCCCCTTTACATCTTACCAAGCACAGCGCCATATCTTATAGTGGCTGTGCTCGGTATTGCACCCCTGCCGCATTCATTTGAATCGAACCTAGCTGCAACATGGCCAGGTAACCAATGGACGTAATGTCACCGGCCCCTGAAGAGGAAATGGATCTCATCTAAATGCTGCAAGCTCTTCAAACAGCTGATCAGTGGGGGTGCCGGGTGTTGCACTTTACAAATGTAATTTGTAATTGATGGTCTACTATAAGGATAATGTCAACAATATCATAGTCTTGGAAAATTCCTTTAAACTGTCATTGAAGGTGGACCAAGATAACTCGGATGAAATATGAAGAGACTTGTAGACGACTCAGTGAACAGGATAATATATTGGGGAAAAGTTACAGAAAGTTCTATGACTTTACATTATACACTGATAAATAGCGAACGACCCCTTTATATAGTGAACAACCCCTGTATCAGGGATACAGGACTGGTTGTATATATATATATATATATATATATATATATATATATATATATATATATATATGGGCAGTCAATGAGTCCTTCAGACAGCGATATGTTCAGTTGCAGCCTGATGTGTAAGATGATGCTCTGAGCCATGGTCACAAGTAACACAACTCTTGTTTGGTCACATCTGATACCCTGTCAAAAGGAATAGCAGTAACCAAGTCAACAGCTCAGCCCCAACCCCGGCAATGTCCTGTGCAGACAAAACTACCTGAGCTAAAGCTTCCCGTACACACTATAGAAGAGTCGGCCATCTTTGCCCATTTTGACTTAGGAATTAGCAGACGTAGATGCTCAATGGGTTATAGATATGTGCAGTGCAAAGATGTTGTTGAATATCAATTACCTTAGGATAAGTCATCAGTATCTGATCGGTGGTGGTCCAACCCTCAAGACTCCCACCGATCATCTGTTTGAAGAAATGTCAGGTGATCGCGGCAACCTCTTCACCAAATACTGAACACAGCACTGTACATTGTATAATGGCTGCGCTTGGTATTTCAACTCAGCCTCAATCACTTGAATGGGACTGAGATGTCAACAGGTCACGTGATGAATGAACATGGCTGGCCTGTGAAGTGGAAGGCACTGCCACTACAAGCAGATGATCTGTGGGGGTCCCAGGTGCTGGACCCCACCAATCAGATATGGATGACCTTTCCTAAGGCGGAAACCTTGCAGACCGTGTTCGGCCGTGAGCGCCGGTGAGCGTTTTGTGCTCTCCGCGGCTAAACCATCTTTTTTTAACCGGACACAAAGTCCTGCATGTCCGACTTTGGCCGCCATCACCCATGTCATTGCCAACCACTGTGAGGGCCTTTCCATTGTCAAGTGTCTTCTAATACAAAACTTACCCATTCTCCAAAATGGTGTGGAGAAATGAGAGGTTGGACACCCACCAATCTACAAGGTATGGCCTATCCTGTTATGACCTACCCTACCAAATGCACTGGCTAAGGACAAGTCTTCACCGCTTTATCAGTAATCCAGGTGCTGCTCTTGGCCTGACTCTTGTCTCAGTGCTGATCGCTTTCGTCAGCCTGATACTTGACCATATTCTTACATGGCACCAGTTCTCCAAGATTTGCCAGAAGACTGGAGGTGACCAATCATTAGCTTGAGCTTTGGATGAAAGACTAGCACAACTAAACCAAAATGGTAGCCCAACGGTGAAGGAAACAACACTCAAATTGACTTCAATGTGGAGATATTCCCCATAGTAACACATTGAGCTTGTCCACTTCCAACTTTACCACTACCAAACCAATGGGATTGTATTTTGGTGCTCAACTAAACCAAAAGTTTACCCTTCGAGTCACTTTTAGTTTCACACTTGGGGAAACCCCCACCACCATCACCAAATTAGCTAATGGAGCCACAATCATGGTACCCATTGTAGCAAGTGGCCATCAATACCATCCGTGGTTTAGAATGTGTGATGTCAATGGTGTAGCTGGAGGCAGTACATCCAAATTACATCCATGTCATGGTGTCGAAGTGACTCCAGTAGTCCAAAAGCTTCAAGCTGCTCCCCTGGTAGATGTAGCAGCGAAAGATCTGGAGGCAGAGTCAATGGTTGGCTGGCAACTCCATGGAAGGATCAGGAAATGAAATCCAACAGTCTAAGTCTTCTGTCTAACAATATCTTCATTGGAGGAGCATCTGGAGGCTGCTATACACAGTTAATGGTTGGCTGGTGTCGTTATATATGGCCAAGAAAAGATCAGCCCGAGCCATTTCCCCAACATCTTCCAATAGTCAGTCAATAGTTGGCTGGAATTGCTCTTCATTGTCAAAGGATAATCAGGTATTGATGTACAACAGCTTGATCCTTCTTTCCCCCCAACATCTCCCATGGGAGGAGCATCTGGAGGCTTCTATATACAGCTGAGGGTCGGCTGGTATTGTCATGTATGGCCAAAGGAAGATCAGACATTGAAATCCAACAGCCTGAGCCTTCTCTCTCCAATATCTCTTATTGAAGGAGCTTCTGGAGGCCCCTGATGATTGACTGATATCATCATGTTTGGCCAAGGAAGGAATCAGGCCAAACATGAAATCCAACAGTTTGAGCCAATATCTTATAGAGGTTCCCATACACAGTCCATGGTTGGCTGATATTACCACGTTTGGCCAAGGAAGGATCCGGCCCGACCCTTCTCTCTCCCAAAATTCTTGTTAAAGGAGCATCTTGAGACTTCTATACGCTGTGTATGTTCACCTGGTAATCTAATGTACTTCTCTCTTCGAAGAGAATAGATAAATTGTAGGCTAAACCAAGTGTCTATGTGCATGGGAGTGTAGAGATACAACAAACATTTGGCCAACACCTAGTATTGTAAGCGGCCATTTTCTTGTGGTCGGCGGGCATTCACAGTCGGCTTTGCCCTAGGCCCGAGGCCTAGAAGTTTGAAGCCAACCCCCAGAAGAAGACGCAAGAAGACCCCGTTCCTGAAGAAGATAGAGGCAGCGCTGAAGAGTTCTCTAGCAGCATTGGGGACGCCCCCAGTGCTGTTTGAGCGCTGGGGCCCGCCCCCGGTGCTGCGAGAGAACTCATTTACATCCCGGTGAAAAACGGGATTTTAACCGAACGGCGGGGCAGAGGAGACATCTAAAGGTAGGAGAAGAATAACCTTTCTTAAGGCTATTCCTACGAGAAAAAAAAAAGTTTTTAATGGTAGAATCCCTTTAAGAAATATTCCTATTTTGATATTATTGTGTAGCTATCACTAATTCTGTCTTTGTCAATGATATTAGTCATGTCTCTGCCAAAAGTGTCATGGAAAGTTCCTTTCCTGCGGCAGAACTGACTCCTATAGGACAGTAACACGTAGCGAGCCAAGAGGTAAGGCTTCCCCGAGCTTATGAAATAAAAGTGATGATTCAGGGCACAGCGGGCAACGCAACTGTCTATTTACACTGTTTTATATGCCCTGTGGTTGACGACGTGCTCCGGGACAACCAATGTCTACACAGAGACGTGCCTTTGGGCTCAGGAGGGGCACATCCATGCATTCTGAGAAGTCTGCTGAGCCCGTACAAAGCTGATTATGCAGAATGAAGGCTAACAGCCAAGATTAAAAGAGGGTGAGGGTCGGCGAGAGCTGGAACAGCCAGCCAGATGGAAAGAGCCGCAATCAGATTAACAGGCTCAATTAGTGCCAATTGTTTAGGGAGGGAATTTGAAGACTTACCGGATTGGGCAGAAGAGGTGGCAGGAAAGTGCCACCGAGCCAGTGATGAGCTAAATCTACAGGAAGCAATTTGTGAAGGCTACTAAGCATGGCATGGCACGAGAGGGATTATAGACGGTTCATCTGATAACTCCTTCCCGAAGAGAATAACATCTTTGTCTGGTATAAAAGGAGGGGGGAAAAAACAAGATAATACTGGGTCATAAGAAGAAGCAAATAGGCAACTGGCCAGGGGTATGACCATGGAGGAGCCATGTGTTCCACAGGAATGAATATAGATGTTGCTCCATAATGAACTCCATAGAGGACTACACCGTGAACTCAAAACCCAACTTTCAGTGCAGTTTCGTCTAAAGATTGGGATGATGGGCATCTTTTCTTCTTCCTGGCACGTTCCTCCAACCCTTTGGGTTCCAAAGATTGGGATGATGGGCATCTTTTCTTCTCCCTGGCACGTTCCTCCAACCCTTTGGTTTCCAAAGATTGGGATGATGGGCATCTTTTCTTCTTCCTGGCACATTCCTCCAACCCTTTGGGTTCAAAAGATTGGGATAATGGGCATCTTTTCTTCTTCCTGGCACGTTCCTCCAACCCTTTAGGTTCCAAAGATTGGGATGATGGGCATCTTTTCTTCTCCCTGGCACTTTCCTCCAACCCTTCAGGTTCCAAAGATTGGGATGATGGGCATCTTTTCTTCTCCCTGGCATGTTTCTCCAACCCTTTGGGTTCCAAAGATTGGGATGATGGGCATCTTTACTTCTCCCTGGCACTTTCCTCCAACCCTTTAGGCTCCAAAGATTGGGATGATGGGCATATTTTCTTCTTCCTGGCACTTTCCTCCAACCCTTCAGGTTCCAAAGATTGGGTTGATGGCCAACTTTTCTTCTCCCTGGCACTTTCCTCCAACCCTTTGGATTCCAAAGATTGGGATGATGGGCATCTTTTCTTCTTCCTGGCACTTTCTAGTTCCCTCCATGCCCACTTGAAGTGGTTGGGGATTAGCAAGCTAGAAGACATTGCTGGAGCTTATAGCTCAATCATTACTCATTTCTTAGGCTTTCTTCACATCACCTTTGAGTGTTTCATTGGAGGTTTATGTGATTTTTTTCCCAAGGCACACCTCCGACAGGAAACAAGGCCATATGCCACTCTAAAGGCAGACAGTGGCATACGTTGCTCATAGGCTTCCATGTAAATTAGTACTATATGTCTCTATAGTGGTCTGCATACTTAATTACACTTGGTATGGCAACGCATGCCTCCTTAACGTATGCCAAAAGCAGTGTTGGACTAGCCCACCTGGACCCTACCAGAGGATCCTCCAGTGGGTCCAGGCTCAAACACAATAATGGTCCAGCAGAAATCACCTATCTTTGAGGCTACTATAGCCTATTTCCTAGGGGTTGTTGGAGGAGGCCCCTTTTGTCTGGTGGGCCAACACAACCTCAGTCTGGCATTGGCCAAAAGGACACTCTTTGGCATTGGTCTGGTCAAACGTAACTGTCAGGCCTTCCAGTATCTGCAGCATGTAGGCATGTGAGCAGCAGGAGGAATAGGCCCACAGCCCACTGATCAAGCCCCAACTCCTACGCACTTCTCAACGTCGCTGTCAAATGACATCTATTACTCATGAGCCTGCCATACACAGACTTATAAGCTTGGCTCAGCCAGGCATGCATGTGATCTCAAAATAGAGAAGTTGCTGTCAGTCACCTCTGGTAACCACTTATCTCACCTGTTGAAAGCCAACATCCCCGACCTATCAATGAGCAGCATCTATCACCTAAATATAAGACAGTAGGCCTATTCTGTTGAAATTTGCAGGTTTGGCCCAAGTCCTTCTAGTGGATATTTAGGCTTGTTTGCCAAGGAGTGTCATAATAAGACCATGATGGTGAACCTATGGCACGGGTGCCAAAGGTGGCACTCAAAGCCCTCTCTTTGGGCACCCATCCATGGAACAGATCATACTGTGTGGAGGCCACCGTGGAGCAGATTATACTGTATGGGGGTCACTGTGAAGCAGATTGTACTGTGTGGGGGTCACTGTGAAGCAGATTGTACTGTGTGGGGGTCACTGTGGAGCAGATTATACTGTGTGGGGGTCACTGTGGAGCAGATTTTACTGTGTGGGGGCCACTGTGGAGCAGATTATACTGTATGGGGACCACTGTGAAGCAGATTATACTGTGTGGGGGTCACTGTGGAGCAGATTGTACTGTGTGGGGGTCACTGTGGAGCAGATTGTACTGTGTGGGGGCCACTGTGGAGCACATTATACTGTGTGGGGACCACTGTGGAGAAGATTGTACTGTGTGGGGTCACTGTGGAGCAGATTGTACTGTGTGGGGACCACTGTGGAGCAGATTGTACTGTGTGGGGACCACTGTGGAGCAGATTGTACTGTGTGGGGGTCACAACGGAGCAGATTATACTGTGTGGGGGTCACTGTGGAGCTGATTGTACTGTGTGGGGGCCACTTCGGAGCAGAAAGCTCTATAAAGCCCCATTAGTATGACCATATTTTGGAGGTCTGTAATTGTCTACAATTGTGGATCCGCACATTATTAAGGCAAAATTGCCGTGTTGGCACTTTGTGATAAATTAGTGGGTTTTGGGTTTCAGTTTGGGCACTCGGTCTCTAAAAGGTTTGACATCACTGCGATAAGAGATGGGATCCCCTCTGACCTCTACCACAAGTGGTCCTAGGTACACGATTAAAAGGTATGGTCTGACCAAAGCTGAGTTTTTAGTAGGTTTTTAGATCTTGAAGAGCCCCCTTGGTATTAAATACCGTAAATCCCTCCTCTAACATAAAATATATGTTCAAAAAAACGTATATTCTACAAAAAGTTGTATTTCAGCCAAACACCAGTCCAAAGAGAATGGGGCTATCTGGAGAAGAGTTATGGGAACGTATATAACCATCAGACATCACATTACCAAGTTGACTTCTCTTATATACAGGCGTACACTGTCCATTTGGGCATTTACTTAGAGACCCAGATCCTTCAAAGGCAAAAAATAGATGCTGCACAGATGCAATGTGTAAACTTGTACCAAACTGCAGACGTCCCTCTCCAGCCACATGGCTTCCACATGATAACAATGGAGTCATTCAGCACCTCAGATGAGGACTCAGGCCCATGCACAGGGGAGAGAGGCTGCGGACTGTGAGATAGGGAGGCGGTAGGCTGGTAGATAGCGTCCCAGTGGCCTTGGAGACCCATGCTCTTCTGTCCTCAATCCTACTTCAATTATCTGCGAGTGTGAAGAGCTTCAAGTGGTGCTTGAAAATGTACATGGAGAATAGACAAAGAGGCCCCTGGTGGAGGCCATGAGCAGTCTCGATAAGGCTCTTCAAAGACATCTCCAGACATTCCCTTTACATAGGCTGATTTATTCTTTTGCATTAGACCATTGGTCGAAGAAGGTTCAATATATGATTATGGGGTGGCCATCTTGCCTGAGCTTCTCCTCTGCTCTGTAAACAGCATTTAGTGATTTGCTTTACAGCATAGTCATGGCCATAGGCAGCAATAGTCTGTAGCTAGACAAGGGGGAGGAGATAAGCTGTGACATCATCTATTGTCAGTTGTGGATGTAATGATGGCTCAGTGGTGGTTACCGACAGAGGTGTTATCTTCTGTTGTAATCTTGTCTGTGATGTAAATATGGTGACTGCTGCAAACAAAATGTTAGGCTTAGCAACCAGAATGAAAATTTCAGGATTTAGTACTTTTTTTTTTTTTTTTTTATATAGATAGTAAGTAACATGGAAATAAGCTAAAAAAAAAAAATCAACAATTTTTTTTTAAAAACATGTTGAACATAAAAACTTGGATTAAAAAATAGAGAAGTTCTGATGACAATATTGTGAGGTGTTCCCGGCATGGATCGGTCAGTACCTACCAAAAATGGTCCAAGGAAGGACAACGGGATGCGGAGACAAGATCATGGGTAGTTAAGGCTTACTTATGTTTTTGAGGAGGGAAGGCTAGCTCGTCTAGTTTGGGCTAGGGGAAGATAAACTAACCCAAAGAAAAACTCAAACTATTGATTGAAAAAAGGGGCATCTGGCCTTAGAACCTGTGATCGTGGGGGTCAAACAGGTCAGACTTGTTGTTCCGGCATAAGTTCAATTTCAGGGCCAACCCATTAAAGGGATTCTACCATTAAAATCAAATTTTTTCTCATTGACATGTAGGAATAGCTTTAAGAAAGTCTATTCTTCTCCTACCTTTAGATGTCTTCTCCAGGCCGCCGTTCAGGATATAATCCGGTTTTCGTCGGTATGCAAATGAGTTCTCTTGCAGCACTGGGGGCGTCCCCACTGCTGCCAGAGTACTCTCCAGTGACGCCTCCATCTTCTTCAGGAACGGCCTCTTCACTGCGTCTTCTTCCGGCTCTGGCAGTCAAACTTCTAGGCCTTGGGCAGAGACAACTGTGCATGCCCGCAGCCGCAAGAATAATGGCCGCTTTTTGGCATGTCACTGGAAAGATTTTTTAAGTTGGACTTTAAGGGGCCATGCTTGTATATTCCCTGAGAACCCCTTTAATAACCTCTTGTCTCCATCTAAATCAATATATTCTTTTCCATCTTCAGGTATAAACGTCTCTGCCAACCAAGATGAGGAGACGGATTTTGAAACCTTCCAAATGCAAATCAACAAGGAAACCAAGAAATGTAGTTTCCACACCAATTCTGGCAAATATTGGACCCTTGTGAGTCACGGTGGGATCCAGTCAACGGCCACAGAAATGTAAGTACTGCCTGGAGGTAGAATATACACAAGATGCCAATACTTCAACATTTGTATGGTAGTGGCCTACTAACCAATATTACCCTCGTGTCTATGACAGAGCTGCCAACACAATGTTTGAGATTGAATGGAGAGGCCGGAGAGTTGCGCTGAGAGCCAGTAATGGGAAGTACATATGTACCAAGAAGAACGGGCAGCTGGCAGCTGTGTCCGACTCAGTTGGTGAGTTTACAAAGCTGAAGTCTACGTGGTGTGATGACAGAGGGCATGTCTTCTTACAGTAGTCAGGGTAGTCATAGGGGGAGGGGTCTGTGTGCGATGTGACCTGGAGGGGGTTCAGATACGGGGATTCTCTTATCTCAAAGCCCAAGTGTCAGCATGGGTGCCCAAAAGGATCACTTGACAATGCATGAGAGAGTCTCTGTACCCTCTTCATAAGCATCAATCATTGGTCACTTACCCCAAACAAGTCAGTAGTTGTGTCTATGAAGAAGTGCATTGTGGGAGTGAAATCTCCAAACAGGAGCAAAATATTTTCGAGACTTTACCGAGTCACGTCATGTCAAAAGATATCTAACAACAGAATAACACGGATTAGACATTAAATGATATACGTCTGGGAGGATTCTAGAAAAAGAGGAGTCCTTCTGGACTCCTTAAAGGGAATGAGTAACCAGAAAGCAGAAAATCAACCCGGGCGCGAGATAGGCTAGGGTCACCTAAATTAGACATTGTTTTCCCCTTATGAGTCGCTGCTACTGTTGCTGAGATATCCATATTTTTCTCAATATAGAAATGAGCAATGGCAGTGTCCTCATTGCTCCAAAGAGCTTAATTACATATTGGCAAAAATGGCAATATCTCGTCAACAGTTTGATTCAGATGACTCTAACCTATCTATCTGCAGGGCTGGGGTGATATGCTGGTTCTGGTGACACTAACCTATCTATCTGCAGGGCTGGGGTGATATGCTGGGTCTGGTGACAGTAACCTATCTATCTGCAGGGCTGGGGTGATATGCTGGGTCTGGTGACAGTAACCTATCTATCTGCAGGGCTGGGATGATTTGCTGGTTCTGGTGACAGTAACCTATCTATCTGCAGGACTGGGGTGATATGCTGGGTCTGGTGACAGTAACCTATCTATCTACAGGGCTGGGGTGATATTCTGGTTCTGGTGACAGTAACCTATCTATCTGCAGGACTGGGGTGATATGCTGGGTCTGGTGACAGTAACCTATCTATCTACAGGGCTGGGGTGATATGCTGGTTCTGGTGACAGTAACCTATCTATCTGCAGGGCTGGGGTGATATGCTGGGTCTGGTGACAGTAACCTATCTATCTGCACGGCTGGGGTGATATGCTGGTTCTGGTGACAGTAACCTATCTATCTGCAGGGCTGGAGTGATATGCTGGGTCTGGTGACAGTAACCTATCTATCTGCAGGGCTGGGCTGATATGCTGGTTCTGGTGACAGTAACCTATCTATCTGCAGGGCTGGGGTGATATGCTGGTTGTGGTGACACTAACCTATCTGTCTGCAGGGCTGGGGTGATATGCTGGTTCTGGTGACAGTAACCTATCTATCTACAGGGCTGGGGGGATATGCTGGTTCTGGTGACAGTAACCTATCTATCTGCAGGACTGGGGTGATATGCTGGTTCTGGTGACACTAACCTATCTATCTGCAGGGCTGGGGTGATATGCTGGTTCTGGTGACACTAACCTATCTATCTGCAGGGCTGGGCTGATATGCTGGTTCTGGTGACAGTATCCTATCTATCTGCAGGACTGGGGTGATATGCTGGTTCTGGTGACACTAACCTATCTATCTGCAGGACTGGGGTGATATACTGGTTCTGGTGACAGTAACCTATCTATCTGCAGGGCTGGGGTGATATGCTGGTTCTGGTGACACTAACCTATCTATCTGCAGGACTGGGGTGATATGCTGGGTCTGGTGACAGTAACCTATCTATCTGCAGGACTGGGGTGATATGCTGAGGTCTGGTGACAGTAACCTATATATCTGCAGGGCTGGGGTGATATACTGGTTCTGGTGACAGTAACCTATGTATCTGCAGGGCTGGGGTGATATGCTGGTTCTGGTGACACTAACCTATCTATCTGCAGGGCTGGGGTGATATGCTGGTTCTGGTGACACTAACCTATCTATCTGCAGGGCTGGGGTGATATGCTGGTTCTGGTGACAGTAACCTATCTGCAGGACTGGGGTGATATGCTGGTTCTGGTGACCCTAACCTATCTATCTGCAGGGCTGGGGTGATATGCTGGTTCTGGTGACACTAACCTATCTATCTGCAGGGCTGGGGTGATATGCTGGTTCTGGTGACAGTAACCTATCTATCTGCAGGGCTGGGGTGATATGCTGGTTCTGGTGACAGTAACCTATCTATCTGCAGGACTGGGGTGATATGCTGGTTCTAGTGACAGTAACCTATCTATCTGCAGGGCTGGGGTGATACGCTGGGTCTGGAGACACTAACCTATCTATCTGAAGTGCTGAGGTGATATACTGGGTCTGGTGACAGTAACCTATCTATCTGCAGGGCTGGGGGATATGCTGGGTCTGGAGACACTAACCTATCTATCTGCAGGGTTGGGGTGATATGCTGGTACTGGTGACAGTAACCTATCTATCTGCAGGGCTGGGGTGATATGATGGTTCTGATGACTATAACCTATCTATCTGCAGGACTGGGGTGATATGTTGGTTCTGGTGACTATAACCTATCTATATGCAGGGCTGGGGTGATATGCTGGATTCTGGTTACACACTCCCTTTAAGAGCTTAGATTCAGTCCTGGTGTCAAACACAAGTTTAAGAGGTGGAGTCGTGTTCACATAAGGTCTGACATGCAAAAAGAGGCACGTTTATGCCGGAAAAAAAAAAAAAAAAATTGGTGGTACATTAAACACACCGCTATCTCCCTGAAATGTTGCCAAAATTGGCACCTATAAATGACCATATAAGAAGATGTATAGTTTATGTCACACACTGCAGCCATTACCATTACAAAACTGGAAAATCCCTTTAAGAATCTCTCAAGCGAAGGTCTTAAAGAGACAGTACAACAATAGAAAGTAGAGAGGATATATATAGGGGGATATGATTGGTTGGATTATCCCATCAGTGAAATCCATGACTCTGGGTAATCTCTGGGGTCAGCATGAAGTCATTGATTAGGGAAATGATGAGGGACATCTGGTACTTGTATGGGTGGAAGTGACGGGACGTGACATGGTTAATAAGCGGAGCTTTACATCAGCCTTCCCAGAGGGTAATGGGACTCATTTACTGATGACTGAGGTGGCACAATGGTACATGGGAGGAGGGGGCCCTAAGGCAGATACAGTATTATATTGGGGCCCAGGAAACCTGGAAACCATAGAGGGTCTAATACTGTTATATGGCTATAAAGCTGTTTTGCCCTCCTTCTTCCATTAGTGGTCCAGTCCAGTTATGGCCACCATTGGACGACCAATGATTTTGGTGTGGCCTGGGGGTCACCAGACTATATTGTGTCATCTCCTGTCTGGTATATCATAGAGTAGACAGGGTGGTAGGTGAATGACTGGTGTGACCACCATCGGCTCAGACCTCTGCTCCATGTGTTGTCGCTGTGTCCTCAGGTGAAGACGAAGAGTTCACACTCAAGCTCATTAACAGGCCGATTCTGGTCCTGCGCGGAGATCTGGGATTCGTCTGTTACCATAAAACCTCCAACACTCTGGACGCGAACCGGTCATCGTACGACGTCTTCCAGATCATCTTTAATAATGGAGCGTACCAAATTAAAGGTTAGATGTCCTATCTATCTACCTCCTATCTATCTATCTATCTATCTATCTATCTATCTATCTATCTACCTCCTATCTATCTATCTATCTATCTATCTATCTATCTACCTCCTATCTATCTATCTATCTATCTCCTATCTATCTATCTATCTATCTATCTATCTATCTACCTCCTATCTATCTATCTATCTATCTATCATCTATCTATCTATCTATCTATCTATCTATCTATCTATCTATCTCCTATCTATCTATCTATCTATCTATCTACCTCCTATCTATCTATCTATCTATCATCTATCTACCTATCTATCTATCTCTCTATCTATCTATCTATCTATCTATCTATCTATCTATCTATCTCCTATCTCTCTATCTATCTCCTATCTCTCTATCTCCTATCTATCTATCTATCTATCTATCTATCTCATATCTATCTATCTATCTCCTATCTATCTATCTATCTATCTATCTATCTATCTATCTCCTATCTATCTATCTATCTATCTATCTATCTATCTATCTATCTCCTATCTCTCTATCTATCTCCTATCTCTCTATCCATCTCCTATCTATCTATCTATCTATCTATCTATCTATCTATCTATCTATCTCCTATCTCTCTATCTATCTCCTATCTCTCTATCTATCTCCTATCTCTATCTATCTATCTATCTATCTATCTATCTATCTATCTATCTATCTCCTATCTATCTATCTATCTATCTATCTATCTATCCATCTCCTATCTATCTATCTATCTATCTATCTATCTATCTATCTATCTATCTCCTATCTATCTATCTATCTATCTATCTCCTATCTATCTAATATCTATCTCCTATCTATCTATTATCTATCTATCTCCTATCTATCTATCTATCTATCTATCTATCTCCTATCTATCTATCTCCTATCTATCTAATATCTATCTCCTATCTATCTATTATCTATCTATCTATCTATCTATCTATCTATCTATCTATCTATCTATCTTTCTATCTATCTATCTATCTATCTATCTATCTAATATCTATCTCCTATCTATCTATCTATCTATCTATCTATCTAATATCTATCTCCTATCTATCTATCTATCTATCTATCTATCTATCTATCTATCTATCTAATATCTATCTCCTATCTATCTATCTATCTATCTATCTATCTATCTATCTAATATCTATCTCCTATCTATCTATCTATCTATCTATCTAATATCTATCTCCTATCTATCTATCTATCTATCTATCTATCTATCTCCTACCGTAACTATCTATCTATCTCCTATCTATATATCTATCTATCTATCTATCTATCTATCTATCTATCTATCTATGTATCTCCTATCTATTTATCCATCTATCTATCTATCTATCTATCTATCTATCTATCTATCTATCTATCTATCTCCTACCGTAACTATCTATCTATCTATCTATCTATCTATCTATCTATCTATCTATGTATCTCCTATCTATTTATCTATCTATCTATCTATCTATCTATCTATCTCCTATCTATCTATGTATCTCCTATCTATCTATCTATCTATCTATCTATCTATCTATCTATCTATCTATCTCCTCTCTATCTATCCATCTATCTATTTGTCTATCTATCTAAATATCTCTCCACCTACCATAAGACCCCACCACCCGTTCTCAGTCGATACGTGTTTGTGGACACCCCCTGTAATATCTGCTCTCTCTTCCCTCTAGGTCAGGGTGGAAAGTTCTGGTACATCTCAAGCAATGGCACTATTTGCTGCGATGGAGACATGTCCGAAGATTTCTTCTTTGAGTTTCGAGAATATAATCGTGTGGCCATTAAAGGCAAAAATAGCAAATATCTACGTGGGGACCAGGCGGGCACCCTGAAGGCAGACGCAGAGTCTGTGAACGCTGCCACCCTCTGGGAATACTGAGTCACCGGCCACCACAGCTTAGGTCTAGAGAACATTAGATGGTCCACTCTGAGGGCAAGGGTCTTGCACTGGCACGTAGAGAGGCGAGCAGTGAGCCAAATGGTGACCAGCTAATAAATAATCTGTGGTTCACGGTGTCCCATGGACACAACGGCCCTCCGCACACGTCATCCTAATAGGATCATGGGAAATGCATGTAATTATTTAAATATCATTTTATTCGAATTAGCATAGCTTTAGATATGTAAATTTGGTTTTATGTGTCCGGCACGTGATGTAAAGGGAACAGGAGTAGACCCACGCCGGACAGCTACATACTGCAGCCACTAATGCAGCCCCACGAGGGGCGTATGGGCCTGTACAGCACACAGCTCGGACCAAGCGGCCCTCCTTCTGGATAATGGAGGGGGGGGGGGGACGCTTTTTTTTTTTACCATTTTTAATGAGGTGCTGCTGCTGCGTTCACTCACTAAATCAATAAAGATGAATTTGGTGGCAAGTCCATAAAAACGCGTCGGCTCCATCTGTGATCCAGGGTGCCAGTCAGATCTAGGGTGACCGCCCTGATGTGCTGTGACCCAAAGCAACCAAACAGGATCCTCCATATAGTGACAAGATGCCTTCTGATTAGCCAAAAACAACTAAATAATGGCAGCGTGACCCCTCAGAATTTGGGAGAAGGTCCGGAAGTGTTGACACCATCACATGAGCCAGAATGTGAGTGGTGTCAACACTTGGGGCGATGTAATGCCAAAGCTGCGGGTCACGCGTCGCTATACTGTACATAGAACATGTGATCTTCCCCTTCAAATCCTATCCCTTTAAATGATGATCCTCAATGGTTATCTGAGCACTGGGAAAATGAAGTGTATTCTGCGCTATCGCCAGGGATCCATCCTAGACGACTGCAAGTAAAACTACCACAGCTACTAAAGGGGGTCACCCAGCTTTCCCAAGCTCCTGAAAGGCAAATCTGTCTAGTTATGTGATCAGTAGCAATTGTGGATCTATAAACCCCTCCTTCTATATTAGGATACCATTGTAAGCAAATATACAATACTACCGGATGTATGAGTGCATCAGTAGCCATTCAGGACTCCAGGTAAGCTGGGTGACAACCACAGCAGTGGCAGCTATAGCAATAACCATCGCTGTGGTCACCTAACTTTCCCAGTACCAGAAATCGGACCCATAAACAAGGATCTGGTGCCAGAGGTGAGCTCATTGCAGTGAACGGCACTGGGCGGACTCTCCCCATTAGACGTGTAGCAGCACAGGATGGGTTAACTCCATCAGGAAGGAAGGGCACGCTGCTCTCTATCTCACCGATAGTAACTTTACACTCTATTTTTTGACATTTGTACCCCACCTATACAATAAGGTGAGGGTCAGGACGGGTCTTTTCACCGCTGTATATAGAGCTGCAGTGTCGTGACTTTGTTATTTTGAGACAAATACTTTAACCTATCATATTGAAAGTGAAATAAATTTTTGCAAAGCAGTGAGGATATGACTACCCCCCTCCCCATGTGACTAGTGCCTAAAGGGTCCCATAGTACATAGGGCCCCATCCTGTAAGGGAGTGAATAGGATTACTAAAACATGGCTGCTTTCTTCTCCAAACAGCACATCAGTGGTGTTCTCTATAGAGGTATTATTTTCTATTGTAATACAGCCTGTGCTGTAAAGGAGGTGACTGCTGCAAAGAAAAGCTATACAGAATTGGTGTCAGTCTATGATTAGGCATAGTGGCCAGAATTAAAATTGCAGGAGATAGTATTTCTTTTGCTAATATGAATTATATAAACAAGGGAAATGTAAAAAAAAAAAAAAATACAAAAAAAATATGTTTAACCTAGAAACTTGGTCTAGAAGGTAGGTCATATTTAGTGATTTGTGCAGTAACTCCATCTCTCCGATTGCACAACGAGCCCAGATCTGCGCTGAGCCTGCACCTTCACCCCTGTCCTCTTTGCACAATGGCCGTGCAGTGGGTGGGTCAGTCCCAGCGCTGGACCTGGCCGAGCCTTTACCATATGTGGGGAGATGACAGACTCGCACCCTTTGCTCTCACAGTCCGGAGCCCCTCCCACTGCAAAAACTCCTTCCCTAAATTGGAAGTCCCTTTATGGCCACTGGTGTTTTGGCTCAGAGGAACTAATGTGTTATTTTTTCTCATCAGCAATAGAATCAGCTTAACCCTTCATGTGCAGCAGCCCGATCACTAATCCTTTGTGCTTTCTATAGGCCGCAGTTGCGGCTCCCTATGTGTGGGTGAAATCTGTATCCGATCTGTATCTCATCCACACCTCGGCTACACCTGGCCGTCACCTACCGTAGTCTGTACTTACCGTACATCACATGATCTGCACCTGGTTCACTTTTTTACACCACAAAAGTGGCAATGGGGCGTAAAAGGGTCCAGGGGATAAGTCTCTGATCGCTGGGTCACCCACTGATCAGGAGGGCAGGGGAGCAAAAGCCTTATGTGACCAGCGCTCCATTCACTTCTATAGGACTTACGGTTCCCCGTTCTCCTGATCACTCGGGGACTTTGCAATTGGGCCCCTGGAAATCAGACACTTATTCCCTGTCCTATGGATAGGGGATAGGTGTCCATAATGGGACAAGCCCTTTAATCCGGACTGCCATTCACCCATCGACTGGTCGCACAGACAACAATCTATTGTCTACCCCAAACGTGGGGCAAATTTATCAAGACTAGGGTAGGAGGCGGCCATGATGGCACCAGGCATAGACTCTCTATATAACCTGGCCAGTTTTCTGACATTAGTTATAATAAACCCGGCCCACCCACATCTGCAGGGTATGGCGAGTGAGGCACAGAATGGCGGAAGTGGCGCACTAAACATGTGCCACATTTACACCCATCTATGCCCGATATCTAAATACACAAAAGTGACTTGTTGGTGCCCCCTGATATCCAGCGCCCGGGGCACATGCACGAGCTACACCCAAGCCTGCAAGGTCTGCCTATGACCCCTATCCCTAATATATACCCTCTCCTCACGTAGATATCTCTGTCAGATGTCGGCCATGATCATGCACGTCCCGTGTACTGCCCCCTGTTGTTGTTGGTATTTACATGCAGGACGTCCTCACATGCAGTACCAGAGCCCTGTATTTATCTATATAAGGAGATACGGAGAGTCAGGCGAGCCCTGCACATAAAGGAGGAAGCCGTACAGGATGTGACTATAGATTGTGCTGTGTATTACATCCTCAGCATCGTGGGGAAACACTGAGGTGAAACGTGGAGCTCCAGGGCCAAATGTAAAATGTGTAACAGGGCCCCCCTTACCATGTAGTCTATATGAGGCCCCCTCAGGCCTGATAGTGATGGCTACCACTGCACCCCCTATAGCTAGGCCTCTGTACACACAGGTCCAGCTAATACCAAGCCTCCATGGTATATATGGCACTGTGCCCACTAAGGCCATCACCCCGTGGTGACACCAGAGCTGTAAGTGGTGCAGACTGCACGTTCCGGCTCCTCAGGGATTGGGGCCCATACATGCATGGGGCCCACATACACTAGGAGCCCGTGCCAATGGCACTGCCCGATCTTGAGCAATACCCCGTCTAGGGGCATCCCTTGCTTCAGGCCACAGAGATGACAAGACTGCTGGCTGACATCAATGTACCCTGACTCCTTCTATAAGGGCTAATTCACATGATGTATAAAAAAAAACGCATGCATTTTTTTTCAATGCAGTTTTTTTTTATACGTGCCCTTACGTACATCTCTGGCACCGCTTATCCCAGATTAGAAATTTCGGCCCAACCCTGGGAAAGTCAGGGCAGCCATTAACGCTTTCCCAGACTCCTGAATGGCAAATCTCCTCATTTACGGCTTGTTACTATAGAGGAGAAATACATAGCAAGGGAACGGATTGTACGCAATGCTGGCGCTGCTTATCCCATGGAGAACAATGGATCGGACAGGTTAATCCCTGGGAATGTTGGTGACACCGGTTCGGCCAGCAATACAGCTTTCTCAGACTCCTGAATGGTATACCTGCCACAGCATGAAGCTCCATAGCTCTATAGACTACATATACGTTAGCCATATTGCCATCCAGCTTTCCCAGGCGCAGAGAAGCTTAAGGACTGAAGGAAATGCAGCTGTTTTGGGACATGCGATAGGCAGAGAGCCTGTAATAAGGATGTATACGGCACCGTACACACCCACCGCCTGCGGCGCTGTATACATGCTACACATACATGGCATTCCAACCAGCTATAAACAATACACCCCACATACCAGCGTATAGCGCCAGGACTGACGTCTACCGTCCTACTGACTATATCATACCAGGATACGCCACCGTGCTCAGTCTGTTATTCATTCATGGAAACCATCAGCAAGTTGCTGCTGACCAATCTAGATCTTATTGTGTAGATTTTGGAAACTGTCGACAAGTTGGTATTGACTGACTTGTCTCTGAGTAGGAGCGCATTATAGAGGGAGCAGAGGTAGCCATCATTCCCGGGCCCTGGAGCCTCAGGGGGCTAAGAAGACACCCGCCTTATACATAGCACCGATAGGTCATCGGGGGCCCCCTTACAAATTCTGCACTTGGGCCCGGGAGCTTCCAGTGACCCCTTAAGTGTATAAAGGTGCATTCACATGGTGCACTTGGACGCAGTTTATACAGCATTGGGAAGAAATGCAGTTTTGATGCTTTTGTTGTGCAAATTTTCGTGCGCCGAAAACCAATTCAAAACCATATGCAGCTGTTTGGGTTTTTTGCACCACGTGTATGTGCCCTAAGGGTGTCCCGGGCTGTGAGCCAACTTAATTGATTAGTCATTAGACAGGAAGGATTGGCACGGTATCTATTTACTAATTTGCATTTTTTCCTGGCTCAGGAATAGAATTCTAGGACTGCAGTGAAGACTGACACAATAACAGGCAGATCACGCCAGGAATGTCACTGCCACCATGTTACAATACAGGCAAGACCTAGTGAATGCAGCCCGCTACCAGAAATGGAGCAGTCACATGGCCTGGTGATCTATCATTGACTAACTACTGCTACCTGTTTTTCTAGTCAGGTGACCTACGATCAGACATCCGATCCTTCATGGTTGGAATGTAAACGGGCCTCAACTTACAGAGTATATCGTCCTCTAGGCGCCACATCTACATACACACAACCTATATCTAAAGCTGATTCACATACACAGTCTAATACTAAGTGTATGAACTGTCACCAAAAATCTAACTTTCCAACACTTAAAGGGAGTGTGTGACCAAAACCCAAACTATCAACCCAGCCCTGCAGATAGATAGATTAGGGTCACCCAAATCAAACGGTGTTTTCCCCTTGTGAATCGGCGTCTCTGTTGCGGAGATATTGCCATTTTTTCAATGTGCAATGGAGCTCTTTGAAGTAACATGGGGGCCGCCATTGCTTCAAAGAGCTCATTTGCATATTACAAAATTGCCAATATCTCAGCAACAGAGACACCGATTCACAAGGGGAAAACACCGTTTGATTCGGATGACCCATACCTATCTATATAGGGCTGGGTTCATAGAATGAGTTCTGGTGACACACTCCCTTTAAATCCCTATTCTTGGGCTATTTTAAGCCACACCCCTTTTACAAGGCCCAAATACGCTAAATTGTTGATTTTTATGCCATTCTGCATATGCCCTGTTTGCAGTCTAGTTAGTATGTAAGCCCTGTATCTAAAGCCAGGTTCACATGGGGTATTTTGGACCGGAATCTGAGGCGGTGGCCACCTCAGGTTCCGGTCATACAGGTAGCCGCAACTCCGCTCCGGATTAGGCCCAAATGAATGGGCTTAGTTGGGAGGAGAGAGTGTCTTCAGGCGACTCCGCCTGAAGAATGAGCATGTCCGTCCGCCATGAACTGACCGGCTCCCTTTGATTTCAAGGGGAGCCGTCTTTTTGGTCAGGATTTTGAAGTGAATTTGGCCTTGAAATCCTGACCAAAAAACTCTGTGTGAACTCAGCCTTAACCAATTCATGTAAAACCCTGATACGGCTAGAGAAAACATAGAGTATATGCCAGCCAGGCCGCAGCCCTTTGGTAACCTCAAGGTTAAAGTTTCCCTGGCACTATGCCTCCTGCAGATATCTGGCGGCGATCACGCCATGCCATTGCTCATCACAGACCGCATTATTAATCAGATTTTTTAAACTCTTTACAACTTTATTTAAAATTCCTCCTAATTAGTGTCATTATGGTATATTGAGTGTTGCAGGGCGGTCACATGACTGGGCGTATTGTATCCGGCCCCTGTGATAACTATCGGCTTCCTGCTCTGTGTGCAGTGCTTTACATTAGGAGGCAGCGGCTATAGGCGACTCCTTATAAGGACATTTCAGAGCGAGGCCACATGTGCTGCACATACTGAGCTGCCGGACACAATGACCCGGCCGGCCGGGGAGTCCTTAGGAGGACATTCACAAGTGCAGGTTGTTTAATACAGTTTTTTTTTAAAGCAAAAAGCAAATGTAGATAGTAAAAGAAAGGTAAATATTAAGTAAAAACTGCATTAAACAACCTGATGTGTGTGAATATATGCCTATACTATATGTATGTGTCCTCCTGATGGGTGCCCAGGTATGATTATTTCTCCATGTGTTTGCAGGAATGAAGATTAGGGATAGGTGTGGGGTAGTCACGAAAACCCTGAGAACGGCGTCTACCCCAATGTCTACTACTTACCCCTCTCCTGCCCCAAAGAAAGTGACCATAATATAGGGTAGGGGGTCCATATAGTCTGCGCTGTGTCTATATCCCCTTAGCCATTAGTCTGACCCGCACCAACCTATCATATATAACATATATAACGCACCCCTAGTGAATTGTCCATCACTACTATATGTTGTAGTATGTTGTCACCCACGAGGATGAGATTCACGGGTGCAGGACTTGTTACGATATATCATTGCTCCTCTAAATGACTCTGCTCTGCTACATCCGTCCGAGCTGCCGTCCATTCAGATAAAACCGTCTCACAACCAAGCGGACAACTAAGGTTATCGGTCGTGTCACCATTGTTGCCACAACGACTACAAAAACACAACCAATTCTGTTGCCGTTTTGCAACAATTATATTTTGCCGCGATACTGTGGCGACATCACTGCTACGTCTGACTATACCCTGAGACTACATACAAGGCCATCGCGCATCCGTCCTGGGTCTGTTCATCCGTTTTTGGTGGCCAAGTGTGATCCACTTTAATAAATTGCGTCGAATGGGACCAAAATGACACTTTTTTGCCTCAATGTTATGGTCATTGCAATGTAAAAATAAGGTGAGGTCTTCACACCATGTAAGGATCCTAACAAGCAGGTCCCCTTGAAGGAAACCTAGACAGACTGCGACCACCCCTAAGTTGGTGGATAACTTTGTAGTAGTGGGGTGCGAGGGCAAATACCCCAGAGATATACAGAGACCAGGACTGGAAGGTGCAGCCGCCCCCTCCTCCCGCACAGTGACTCCTTCCACATTCCCAAGATGCTGATAGACGTCTTTGTAAACTTTGTGTATCTAAGATAAAGTCGTGTAGAGTTAATTTCTCCCGAGGAATTCCATTGCCATGAGAGGCGGCCTCCGTGCCAGGTACCACCACTCTCTGGTGCCCAGATCGGGATCAGCAGCCGCCCTTTTACAAGATGTTGGAACACCAGTGCCCCCTGTAAGAGCCAGGCAGAGGGCCACCATAACAGAGCCAGTAAGAGTCCATGGCACTGCCATATCAAGCACAGCGCCCCCATAACAGTGCAAGACGCCAAGGCAGTGCCCCTTCACAATGCTGTCTCGGTGCCCACATAACAGTGACAGCCTCAGTCATCGCAGTGCCCGCACCGCAGCTCCAGCAAGTCTCAGAAAGGGTTAAGTACTGTGCCAAGTGAAGAGACTGTAATTTAGTGTTTTCCAGGGTACTGCCATGGGGGGGCGCTGTTTTTGCCTCTCTTACTACCATGGCCGGCACTGTATTGGGGTCCAGCACTTTTCATGATGTAGGCCAAAAAGGTTTGTTTTTCTGCTTTAAAAAAATATGTGAAAAGCGGGCGTGGCCTCCGCAGAGTGGGCGTGGCCTCCAACTTTAAGCCAAATTTATTACACTAAAAGCGAAAAAAAATGGCACAGTTTTTGGCACCAGTCTATCCTACGGGTGTAGATTGCACTTTCTTTGCCTCGCTGTCCCAAAAGAGGAAAATTTATTAAACCGCTCCAACGAGGTCAGAAACGTCCGCCTTAAAGGGATCGTCTCATACATGACAGTCTAATGGAGACGGGTCGAACCGGTAGGACCTCCAACTATCTCCATGTAGGGCATTCACTTCTATGGGCAGCCTGATCTGGGGTTCACATACTGTTTGTCATGTGCTATGGCAAAAGGGGGTTAACTCTTGGGATCTCTGGGTAGCTCATTGTTATGGGTGCGGACCCTAGCCCCCGTCACTACTGGCACTCACATTTGATTTTGGCTGAATGCTCAAAAAAAAAAAAAAGGAAATCAATATTCGGGAGGAACGACGCAACGATTTGAATAATGCAGAGGCAGGCGGAAGTCGCCGTGACAGCTCTGGATCCATCTATTCTCCAAACCAAAGCTATTGTCCCCTGGTATCAGCCGAAAGAAGCGGCTTGTCGTGTTCCGAATAACAAGAAGTGCAGGGAATCCCTGCCGCAAGATATAGGTTACCAATATGATCCCCAACCGAGACATGTACTGTACATACCTAGGTGTGACCTACGCTGCCGCCTTAAGGCGTGCTATCCCTTTAAGGGTTAAAGGCGGTATAGTGAGTGCTGAATGGGGAGCAGGGGTGTACTACAACCCTATGCAGTAATGTCAGAGGAATGTCAGGCAGCCAGCGGGCTCAGTGCGCGGCTCTCAGGGAGCAGGGAGGGGTAAGGACGAGTTCACACAGAAAACATTTCTGAAGTTTCACCTTATAAGGAAAGAGCCGGGAAGGAGGAAGTAAAGGATTGGTTCAGCAGAGTCGTCCTCGTCCTCGCTGCATATTATTCCCATTTAAAAACAAAGGCCCGTGTAACAATAGGGGCAGGGCCGATGCGCCTTACCCACCCGGACCACACGGGGTTAATGGTTGTTTCATGGCCAATGCGGAACTACGGCGATTTACCCAACATGGCCAGTAATAGGCTACTATAGGATACCCTATATGAGCCAGAATTGGGCCAGAATTGAGAGACGCGCCTGTGCTGACCCTGATTTCAATAGGCACTGTGGGCCCATGCAGGAAAGAAGCACTGACATGTCAGATTTAAAAATAACCGTTCACCGCCTCCAACGCTTTACACCTTTCAATCGTCACTGCTCCACTGATTCCGGCGCAGTTGGAATTTTTCTCCTAGCCCCCACCGTTCCTGAGCAATCGTTGCTGTTAGGTTTGGCGCCCAATATGCTAATTAAGCTCTCTACTGTCAGGTGGGCGGTCTCAGACTACCTGCTACAGTCTAGGTACACCTACTGAAGGCTGCAACGAACAGCAATGATTGCTCAGGAATGGTGGGGTACATAGGAAAAATTCCAGCAGTGCCCCAATCCGTGGAGGATCCTTAGTTTCTGCAGCATTGACAGTGATATTCCGCTCACCCCAATGATAACACTTGCACACTTGACCGAGCCATGCATTCATGTTTACAAGGGGTCGCATGAGGCGAAGACTGATCTCATCGAAATCTATGACAGTCCATCTGCGGCGCAGGCGTGCAAAGCCGTCCGAGATACTTCCGGATGTTAGCAAGCAGAGATCTTATCAATGATAAGGAATTGATATATGAAATAAGTTGCAGAACATGTGACAGATGTAGTAGTATGGGGGAGGAGGAGGGCGCGGCTTCTGTTCCCAAATTCTTGGCACCTCCTGTAGCAGAATACAGTCATAGAGCGACCCGGGATAGATTGACAAGGCAGGGACGGCCATTATTATGATCTCTAGACATGATGGAACTGTTATTTAAGCAACTTTCTGATTCCTAGGCCTTTGGATTGTTCCAAGGCCTGCAGGCTGTGCCCGGTATTGCAATTCAATTTGCCTATGGTGCACCAAAGCGGCAGTGAACCTATCTGATCCTATTGTCCTGCTCGTGGGCCTGCAAATACCCCAGGTCACTGATAGTACCGCTGTCCTCATGGGATGTTTGGGCCCTTTAAATACTAGAGCCCCAAAAATCATGTCAGATAATAATGAGTTAAGGTGGTTACCCTAAATGAGGTCCAAATTTATACAGTTGTGCCTGTTCTGACCTGGAAGCATTCAATGGTTTCAATGGGCACTTCGGGCCCCTGCAAGTTTGCCAAACCTGCCAATCTCATCAGGACCTTCGAACGTCTATGGGGGCGCAGGAATGTTCCCTAAAACAGAGGAAAGAAGGATCAGACATGTTGGATTTGTGACACTGCTGCTCCCCCCTCCCTTCTGACTACACATGCCTGTGTACTCGTAGTCAGATGACATAGTTGCACCCATACCCAGGTACCAGTACGAATGCTGAAGGACCCCCAGTATAGGTTTTTGGAGGACACCCCTCTGACCAAGCCCCTACAAAGTCATCTTCATTTGGACTGCCACAAATGATTAACCATTTCCAGGTAGTCGGATGGCCGTGGTTCACAGGAACGGTTTTATGGCGCTGTACAACTGGCGCTGTAACGTCTCCGGGCAAAGATCATGTTAAAGGTTCACCAGGTTTTTTTTGCTTGTACTACAAACAGGAAGCCAAACCGAGAACCATGTAAGGTGAGGTTTGTCGGCCGCCTGCCCGCAGGGTGAGTGTTTCCTGCAGGTGCTGAGTAAAACCTGAAGTCGTAGAGACTCGATACAAAATTGTGTAAGGTTCCTTTAATCCACCGCCCCGCTCTTTAGGATGACCTGTTTTTGGCACGACCCTGCTCCTTGGCTCATCTACGTCAACCATATGCAGACTGGGTCACTAGAACGGTTTCCGGATGAGTCTTGCGCCCCCCTAGAATTAAGAAAAAGAAAATCGTAGGTTCCAAAAACAGCGCCACCCCCTCTTCACAGGTTGTATCTGGTATTGCAGATCAGACACGTTCCAGCTGTAATACTGGACAAGACCTGTGGACAGGAGCGGCGCTGTTCCTGGATAAAAGCATGAGGTTATATATTTAAAAATGAAGCCAAGAGTGCCATTCAGTATTCTAGGAAAGGTAGGTGGCAATCAATAAGGTTGCTGAAATGTTAACTGTGCCTCCGATGCAATTACAAAGAAGGAGGGTAAGGAGTTGGGGGTGTAGCTTTAAAACTATACCTAGATGTGCCATTCAGGATTTTAGGAAAGCTGGGTGACAACCAAAATTTATGTTTTTACAAACCCAATAAGGGTTGTCAATCAGCTAAAACTGGCTTTCCGATGCACAAATACAGAAATGCAGAATATAGCTGTATAAACGTAGCCAGATTTGTCCTTCAGGATTATAGGAAAGCTGGGTGACAACCAATATCCATGTCATGACATCCAAACATGGCCTAATCCTGGACTCCTATGCCTACATACAGAAGAATATATATATATACCTTTAAACATGTAGCCAGATTTGTCATTCAGGAAAGCTGGGATGTGACTGGTCTGTATTGGTATAACACAGCTACCTATAGGAATAAACCAGGCGATCACATGACTAACAAATCCATCATATACATTATCTGACATGCTATAGGGCCCTGCCTGTGGATGTGACAGCCCCTCTCCTGGCAAAGGCCTAGCAGGTATCAGAAAGGAGTCTGTGCCTGCTGCAGAGCGCCCCCACTGTGTGAAGAGGGGAACTGTTCTACAGTGCTGGGAGAGTGGGTGATGGGTGCAGGATGTGAAGGTGGTGGGTACAGGGGGTGAGGGTGATGGTAACAGGGGGTGAGGAGTGATAGTAATGGGGTGAGGAGTACAGGGGGGTAAGGGTGATAGGTACAGGGGGTGAGGGAGGTGAATACAGGGGCTGAGGGTGCTGCTCTGTGCAGGGATTAATCTGCAGAATTGCTGACAGCTGGCACACTTGGCTGCCAACGGCCCTGCAGCTTCTGCAACTTTGCCCTCCAGAATGTCAAAGCCACAAGCTGCCGCCGAGAGGACAGCACCCGCTGATGTCACCCGCTCCTTCTGGCTCCTTATAAGGAAACATACCTGAAAGACAGTGTAGAAACTTTACAGTGAAGGACGGCGTGCCAGAGCAAGCGCACATTCCTGCTCTCCACTGTCTACACCAGGGATGGGCCGCACTCATGACCCATCACATGGGATTAGCCCTCCAGAGGTAAACGGCTGGCCCCCCGTCACGGCACAACCCTGTGGATCTGAGCACAAACATACACTATGGTTTGTTAGAACTGTGAAAGGTAGATTTGGCAAATCTACTTTTCTAAAACAGCGCCGCCCCTGTCCACAGGTTGTCTCTGGTATTGCAGCTCATCCCCATTCATTTTAAGGGAGCTGAGATGGAATACCAGAGACAACCTGTGGACAGGGGCAGCGCTGTTCTAGGAAGAAAGCTGCCATGTTTATCTAATCCTATATAACCCCTTAAATATCAGTGGTCTTCTATCCTATTTACATATTGAGACAGATTTGGCATTCAGGAATCTGGGAAAGATGGGTGATGATAACTGTAAGAACTACAGTGGCCGCCTGGGTTATATCGCAAGGGATGAATCAACTGTGCAGATCTGAGCAGAAACTAAACCAATGGTTCTACAGAGACATGAAATGTAATTTTGTCATTCAGGAACCTGGGAAAGCTGGGTGTAAGCCATGTAGGAGCTTTGATGATTATATCTGTCATGCCATGAGGCCTGAATCAGCACCGCAGACCGCGAAGTACAGTTTTAACTCTCAGCAGAAACTAACGAAGCAGGTTTGCCTTTCAGGGACCTAAGAAAGCTGGGTGACAACCTAGGTATGAGCCCTACTGATCCCCCTGTCACACCAGTAGAGCTGAACCAACTAAATGGATCACACATTACAGAATGGCTTTACATCTGCAGATTTGTCATTCAGGAATCTGGGAAAGCTGGGTGTTCAATGGCATTTAAAGGGGAAGTGATGTAGAGTTGTGTGTCTCCTCAGTTTGTCGGCTGTTGTTCCCAGGTATCAGACGCTCCTTAATGAGATGACTGAGAGGAAGTTCATAAAAGTATGTGCCCCCCTGATACTACTTAAGTCACATGACCCTGGCGCGGAGACCCTCTGGGGACACTTACGTACCGCCGCTGCTGACTAAGGTTAATGCCCCTTTAAATAACAACCAGTAAAACTCTGCGGGGGTCCTGACCACGCGGCCCCCGAATTATTAAGGGATTGTTTACCTTCCAGTAAATATGACTCCAACCCCCTCATATATAACAGTGCAGGAGGGGGAGGGGAGGACGGTGACATATTTGTAGCCGATTTTTATGTACTTTGTATGTTTTCACTTATTTTTAAGCTCATTGACTACATGTAGTGCAGGAGGAGGCTCGTGTAGCACATGGAAACTGTCAGCAAGCGGCTAACAGATCTGATGTTATATAGTCAGTGCATTACAATGTCAGATCTACCTGGAAACTGTCAACAAGCAGGTCAGAAGATGACGACGGATCTTAGAGTACGTTCAGATGGGGTATTTTTTAGACCAGAACCTGAGGCGGAGGCAGTGTTATGTGACTACTCTGCTGGGCACTGCCATGGCAATCTCTATGGTGAGACAGTGGCGTCTTGCACTGTTATGGGGGCGCTGTGCTTGATTATGGCACTGCTATGGACATTGTAGGTAGGGTAGGTTCACACTGGTTTTTTTGGGCGGAGGCCGCCTCAGGTTCCGGTCGAAAAGCCGATGCAGTGCACCAGCATCCAGCCGCGCACTCCTCTCCGGATTAGGCCCAATGAAGGGACCTAGTCCGGAGGAGGGAGTGTCCTCAGGCCGAATCGCAAGGCGACCCCGCCTGAAGAATGAGCACCTCGCTTCTTTTTCCGGAAAAAAAGACCTGAGCGGCTCCCATTGATTTCAATGGCAGCCATCTTTTTGGTCAGGATTTTGAGGCTGTATTCGCCTCAAGAAACTCCGTGTGAACTTCCCCTTATTGTAGTTTCTCTTTATTCTCATTATCTCAGGTCTCCTGTCAAGTCTGTGTGGTCGGAGTGAAAACACCAGGATGGGCACGGACTGGAATTATTACCAAGGGGCACTGTTTATAGGGGGAACACTCTTGCTGCCCTAATATAAGGCACTGTTTATGACGGCTTTCTATAGCGGGTATTATTTAGGGCACTGTTTTTGTTTTCTTTGGGGGGGGGGGGTACCGTTTGCCTGCTACGCTATTATTTAGGGCACTGTGTATGAAGGGCTGTCTCTCGCCGGCATTACTTAGGGCACCGTTTATAAGGACACTCCTTTGTGGCTTCATTTGGGGAACTTGTTATGGGAGCACTCTCCAGCTGGCATTGCATATGAGGGCACTCTCCGGCAGGTATTATTTAGGGCACAGTTTACAGGGCACTCTCTGGCCGGCATGGTTTAGGGCTCTCTTTTGCTGTCACTTATCCTTTAGCGGTTTGTAGTCTATTAGGTAAGCCATGACTCGTGGCTGTTTGTGTAGCTGGCAGCCAATGCCCACTGGCAGTCTTAGTCACACGACTAGGAGTCACTTTGGTTAGTGGTTATGTGGTTGACACTTATTGCCATGTCCGCCACGCCTTCCTCCATGCCAGAGATGTGGACGCCCGGGCACCAGACACATTTCAGGCCTCCATATACGGTTCTAATGGCCTACAGATGTAGCAGAGCTGAATGCGTCATGTATCTCGCAGGGCCTGCATCCTCTGTGATAACTGTCTGAGTCATGATCTGCAGTCCTATGTAAAACCAGACAACACATCATGATATTACTATAGGAGTATTGCCAAATGTCATCATCAGCTCTGCTACACCTGTATGTAATACACCGCTAACATGTAAGTCATGATAGGAAAAAAACCCAGAGATGGTGCAATAGTGTTCCCCGCAGAGCTACGCCCAATGTTTTGTGGCGGTGCCAGGCGGGTAATCCGCACATCCTCTTTGTCCTAGGGCCCATCTGGAGAGGCCCTAAATAATTGATGGTGACTTGTGGACACAGAAGGCAGGAAGTGATGAACTCGGCTTTCTTAATGGGCTGCATCAGCACCCCCACCATCCCCCTCCCTCACGCCCTCTCCCTCTTCTATGTGGAAGTAGCAACAGGAAGTCTGAGGCCTTGAGCGGCTCCTGTATAGCAGAGCCTACAAACAGCACATTCCTGGCATAGCAGAGCCAGAGCTGTAGTAACACAGGCCAGGGGAGCTGCATTGTACAACCATGCACTGTGCTTGTATACCGCCACCTGGTGCCACGCCCATGCACAAGAAAAGTGCAGGGCTCTATTCACACTGCATTTGATTCCACAACAGGACGACATAATACAAACTTCTATATAGTGTACTGTACAGTCCATATAACACCGCCATACACCGCTCTACATGGCTGGAGGATTGTCTACATTTGTCCATGTAGTGACGCAGCCTCACAAATCTTAAAGGGGTTTTCCAGGATGTATATATCAATGATCTATCCCATTATGTGATCGGTGGGGGTCCGGGATATCGGCTGGTTGAAGAGTCTCCATGTAACCCTTAGCCATAAGGTACCCAGGGCTTACACCTACCTCCTGCTGTGCCCAGTGCTTGCCCAGAATCCTGAAAGGCAATGTATTGATGTATCCCCTGCCATAAGTAATACATTCCCTGCTACAAAGACTACACATGGGCTATCACCCATCTTTTCCAAGATTCTGAATGCCAAAGCAGCACATCCCTTACTAAATAACTGCTAGGAATCTGAGAAAGCTGTAATGCTTGCTAAGTTGGCTGTCCCCCAGCTTTCCCAGGCTTCTGAATGGCCAAACAGCACTTCCCGTACTGCATTTTGCTACAGGACTGCTAGGAATTTGTATGGCTAGCTATACTGGTAGCCACCCAGCTTTCCCAGGAACAGATAGATATGATTTAAGCCTAGAGATCTTGGCAGGAGTTAATGGGACCATGCCCTCTGAAGGCCAGACTGGAGCTGGGCAATGACTGGGGGACATTTCTGGAGTTGTTGAGATGTCTTGCAGGCTGCACCTATCTCAGGAGGATGAGCAGGATTCTGTCATCTAGGATATGGGTCACTATGTGACTGGCATCTTCACCCTGCCAATATCACGGGTATCATCTGGCCAGCCCAGTGCCAGCCATTAGCATACTCCTATAAGCCGGTCACATGATCCTGGCACTCCGACAAAATTGCAAGCAGCCAGAAATGAGTCTGATGAGTCTCTGAGACCCAATATGGGAGGTGGGAGGTGGGAGCTGGGGGGGAAGGCTCGCTTACCTAATGAAAGAGCATAGAGACCACTGTAAAAGCCTATAAAGCGCTCCCTCCTGGGAACATCAGCTCAGAGCAGCTGCCAAAGTCTGCGCTAATGGGTTAAATGGGATTGAGAAGCTGTGGATAAGACTCAGAGGAGCAATGCTCAGGAAAAACCATCTGTCCTCCTCTTAGCAAGAAGCATGGGGGGTGTAGAAGGAAGGAAGACCAACATACATACTCACATCTCCTCAATCACCGGCAATACTGAGTGCTATACAGAGCAAATGTAATACCGCCATACAGTGCGGAAATAATACACAGATAAAATAATATCAACATACATAGATGAAATAATACCGCCATACAGTGCGGAAATAATACACAGATAAAGTAATACCGATATACACAGATGAAATAATACAGACATATAGTGCGGAAATAATACCTAGATAAAGTAATACCTCCATACAGTGCGGAAATAATACCTAAAATAATACCAATATAAACAGATTAAATAATACCTAGATAAAATAATACTGACATACAGTGCAAAGTAATACCAACATACACAGATAAAATAATACCGACATACAGTGCGGAAATAATACCTAGATAAAATAATACCGACATATAGGGCGGAAATAATACCTAGATAAAATAATACCTCCATACAGTGCGGAAATAATACCTAGATAAAATAATACCAACATACACAGATGAAATAATACCTAGATAAAATAATACTGACATACAGTGCAAAGTAATACCAACATACACAGATAAAATAATACCAACATACAGTGCAGAAATAATACCTAGATAAAATAATACCGCCATACCGTGCAGAAATAATACCTAGATAAAATAATACCGCCATACCGTGCGGAAATAATACCTAGATAAAATAATACCGCCATACAGTGCTAATAAATACCACCATACATAAATAATAAAATACCAACATACAGTGCAAAGTAATAACAATAATAATACTAACACACAGTGATAAAATAATACCAACTTATAATGAAAAGATAATACCAACAAACAGATAAAATACCAACGTACAGTGCAAAGTAATACCACCATACAGAGAACATATAATACTACCATAGATAATACCACTAAACAGAACAAAATAATACCATCATACAGTGCCAAAAAATACTAACCTACAATGTACAAATAATACAACTATACAGAGCATAAGTATTACCTCCATATAGAGCAAAAATGATACCTCTATATAATGTACAAATAATACTACCATATAAAGCAAAAGTGATACCACTATGCTGTGCAAAAATAATACACTATACAGTGCCAATATAATACCCTCTTACAATATAAAAAATAAAACCACCCTACAAAGCAAAACTCACACCCCTTTACGTGCAAAAATAATACCAACATATAGTGTACAACTAATACTGTCACACATAAAGTACAAAAATAATACCACCATACTCAAAGTATGTCTCAAAATTGTTGCAAAATTGTCTCACTACAAAGTAAATATAATACCACAAAGTAAAAGAGAACACTACCCTGTAAATTCTAAATAGTAGTGTCCATAGGTCGTGGCTAGGGGTGCAGAGGTGGCGGTCACCCCTAGGCCCTGGTGCCTGCGTTGCCCTAAGACTCTTCTGGCAGATACGAAGGCACTCATTTTCCTAAATGGCGCAGGGTAGTCAGGGGCTCTATTGTAGATCTTACACTTGGACTCAGGGACCACACTTCTTGTGAGCACACCAAATATCCAAGCAGAACAATAGGTCAGATGGGTCGGGGAGGTTTTAATCATGTATATAGGTCCATTGGTAGTCCTTGGTGTAGTTTTGGAGGCCAAAAATTTTAGGGTAATTCTCTATTGACCTGTGATATAAAACCCCTCATTAAACCCCATTCTAGGATAGAGGGGTGGGTAGAAGAAGATGCCATCTACCTCTGTGGCTACTTTCAGATCTGGAGGACTATGTAGTGGACTATGTGTATCTTGCTCACTCCCCTAAGGCAAAATTTTTGGACACCCTCGAAATTTCTCGAAAGTCTCCAAAACGGGCAAAGTATGGATAAGGTTACTAGCCATCACCTTGACAAGGACTGGCCTCATGTCATGCTGGTGCTGATACCTTATGTGTATGGCGCACGGTCTCATCTAAGCTGCGGCTATGGAACCTGATCCCTCCATGGAGGATAGTACAATGCCTAGCAGGCCTGCGTGGTCCGGGTCGCTCCGCGCTGCAGCTGCCGGCCTCCTGTTTGCAGCTGTGATGAGCGAAGCGTTTTATAATCTATGAAGGATGAAGGATTCAGCGAGGCTGCGGCTCCAATTTCATGAAGGCCACGAGATTCATACAATGGGACATAAGAGGTGGAGAGTATAGGTCCGATACCATTCTATATACTCTGCTGAAGGGTCCTATAAGGTCGCACACTATGTACTATACGGCTACTAGACTGCACTATTTCCATCCCAGTTATGACCGCCAAATTCTTGCCATTCCGTGCTGGTCAACATGGAAGTGACCAATCCAATTCCTCTATGCGGCGTATGATGAAGGCCGGGACAATGTTACCTGCCGGACTACACTATGCCAGATGTAGTCTGGTGGAGGAGGGGCAATGCTATGGGGTTGTGTCTGACCTCACAAATCCCCCCAGACAAGTCCATATTATTACCTACAGATTTACAATGGGGAGTCAGAAAAGCGCCTGTAGGTGTAATGTGCACACAGTCCAATACTCTGCTCCTTATACTGAATATTAGGGCCAAAACATAACTTTTTAAGTTTTTGGAGTGCTGAATATTTTGTGTTTATTTATATAGGATTATGTAACCTGATCCCGAGGCCCAAATGTTTATGTATAGTATATATTAGAAATATAGATATGAGATAGATAGATAGATAGATAGATAGATAGATAGAGGATAGATAGATAGATAGATAGATAGATAGGAGATAGATAGATAGATAGATAGATAGATAGATAGATAGATAGATAGATAGATAGAGGATAGATAGATAGATAGATAGATAGATAGATAGATAGGAGATAGATAGATAGATAGATAGATAGATAGATAGGAGATAGATAGATAGGAGATAGATAGATAGATAGATAGATAGATAGATAGATAGATAGATAGATAGATAGATAGAGGATAGATAGATAGATAGATAGATAGATAGATAGATAGATAGGAGATAGATGATAGATAGATAGATAGATAGATAGATAGATAGATAGATAGACGATAGATAGATAGATAGATAGATAGATAGGAGATAGATAGATAGATAGATAGATAGATAGATAGATAGATAGGAGATAGATAGATAGATAGGAGATAGATACATAGATAGATAGATAGATAGATAGATAGATAGATAGATAGGAGATAGATAGATGATAGATAGATAGATAGATAGATAGATAGATAGATAGGAGATAGATAGATAGATAGATAGATAGATAGATAGATAGATAGATAGATAGATAGATAGCTTATACTACGCCAATTCCCTATCAGTAAGTCTATGGAGAAACCCCTGCGATCCCGGGCAGAACATACATATCCCATGCATACGATGTCCTTTGTTGGATTTGGACCCAGGCCCCCGATGCTGACCCCAGAGCACCCCCCACCTTGGAGGACTATGTATTACATTGTATTACATAGTTGCGCCCTGATTTTAGTAAGTGCCATGAAATATCCCGTCTTGTGATTTCGTGCACGTCAGGTGATGTTTATATAAATGTATGTATTAATAGGAGATAATTGGATGACATTGTGTAGGGCGGCGGGCCCGGCTGACTCACATGGCTCGCAGACCTTCCCCGTATAATTTCCTGCTTATGACTTGGTTGTGTTTTTAGGGAGGGGGGGTGGGGAGGAACCAGCCGTGTAAAGTGTCTGTGCAAAGACTGAGCCATAAAAGGAGAATCTGCAATGAAACCTTCGGAGGTGACGGGGAGAGGCCGGAGCACAGATGGGTTCCTTGTGCAGATATTTTTTTCTACAGGATCCTCCCACTTCATTTTTCGCATGTTCCTTTAAGTGCACCCCCTCCCCATCCAATACCAATCCAATATCCATAATCCAGACCGGCATGGTTAAGCAGGCGGACAGTTTTCCCGGTCGCTTTTGTCGCTAACCCGTTCTTAGCATCGTCGTCTTAAGAACCGCCGCGGTGTCTTGCGTTGCTATATATGGAAGCGTGTTTGATATTAAGAATGAATAACCAGGAAGCGAGCGAAACTTCTTCCAAGGATGAGCCCTGAGATGGGGGAAACAGATGTGAACAATCCAGCTGACTGGGATTTAAATATCTCGCATTGTTCGGCTGGGGATCCTAAGAAGCGGTGCTGCCCCCTGATGGCGCTTGTATGGTATTACACTGAGGCCTCTGTCCTCTCCTCTGCCCACCCCACCTAAAACCTCAGCTGTTTGTGGAATTGAACAGCCACGCTTGCTAACTTTTAGTGATTCATAAATTATTTCCTGTGATCTCTCGCTGGCAGAAGCAAGTGAACAAAGCCGTTAGAAGGCGCGGGGATGGCGAATACGGCGGGCAGCGCTCTTCATGTATCATAAAACTACTCCTTAAAAAAATACTTAATGTCCAATGTCTTCTGGTCGATGTAACAGTTCATATAGAATGGTGACATGTCGTAAAAATGTATACTGGGGTGTAACCAGTAGGGGGTGCACTGCGGAGTGGGGGGTTTTAGAAACCCCAATTTCCCCTCCCCTGTATATGGTGCATTAGACTCCTCTCCTGAGCTGTACAGGCGGTAGGTGAACCACAAATGGCGGCACGGTGAGGAAGAAAACGTAACGTATGGTGGACAGTATGAGAGTGACCCCAGACCAGACCTCTATATTACTATCAGACCCCAGACCTCTATATTACTATCAGACCCCAGACCAGACCTCTATATTACTATCAGACCCCAGACCTCTATATTACTATCAGACCCCAGACCAGACCTCTATATTACTATCAGACCCCAGACCAGACCTCTATATTACTATCAGACCCCAGACCTCTATATTACTATCAGACCCCCAGACCTCTATATTACTATCAGACCCCAGACCAGACCTCTATATTACTATCAGACCCCAGACCAGACCTCTATATTACTATCAGACCCCAGACCTCTATATTACTATCAGACCCCAGACCAGACCTCTATATTACTATCAGACCCCAGACCAGACCTCTATATTACTATCAGACCCCAGACCTCTATATTACTATCAGACCCCCAGACCTCTATATTACTATCAGACCCCAGACCAGACCTCTATATTACTATCAGACCCCAGACCAGACCTCTATATTACTATCAGACCCCAGACCTCTATATTACTATCAGACCCCAGACCAGACCTCTATATTACTATCAGACCCCAGACCAGACCTCTATATTACTATCAGACCCCAGACCTCTATATTACTATCAGACCCCAGACCTCTATATTACTATCAGACCCCAGACCTCTATATTACTATCAGACCCCAGACCAGACCTCTATATTACTATCAGACCCCAGACCAGACCTCTATATTACTATCAGACCCCAGACCTCTATATTACTATCAGACCCCAGACCAGACCTCTATATTACTATCAGACCCCAGACCAGACCTCTATATTACTATCAGACCCCAGACCAGACCTCTATATTACTATCAGACCCCATACCAGACCCCTATATTACTATCAGACCCCAGACCTCTATATTACTATCAGACCCCAGACCAGACCTCTATATTACTATCAGACCCCAGACCAGTCCTCTATATTAATATCAGACCCCAGACCAGACCTCTATATTACTATCAGACCCCAGACCCCTATATTACTATCAGACCCCCAGACCAGACCTCTATATTACTATCAGACCCCAGACCCCTATATTACTATCAGACCCCAGACCAGACCCTATATTACTATCAGACCCCAGACCAGACCTCTATATTACTATCAGACCCCAGACCTCTATATTACTATCAGACCCCAGACCAGACCTCTATATTACTATCAGACCCCAGACCTCTATATTACTATCAGACCCCAGACCCCTATATTACTATCAGACCCCAGACCAGACCCTATATTACTATCAGACCCCAGACCAGACCTCTATATTACTATCAGACCCCAGACCTCTATATTACTATCAGACCCCAGACCAGACCTCTATATTACTATCAGACCCCAGACCTCTATATTACTATCAGACCCCAGACCAGACCTCTATATTACTATCAGACCCCAGACCAGACCTCTACATTACTATCAGACCCCAGACCCCTATATTACTATCAGACCCCAGACCCCTATATTACTATCAGACCCCAGACCAGACCTCTATATTACTATCAGACCCCCAGACCAGAACTCTATATTACTATCAGACCCCAGACCCCTATATTACTATCAGACCCCAGACCAGACCCTATATTAATATCAGACCCCAGACCAGACCTCTATATTACTATCAGACCCCAGACCTCTATATTACTATCAGACCCCAGACCAGACCTCTATATTACTATCAGACCCCAGACCTCTATATTACTATCAGACCCCAGACCAGACCTCTATATTACTATCAGACTCCAGACCAGACCTCTATATTACTATCAGACCCCAGACCCCTATATTACTATCAGACCCCCAGACCTCTATATTACTATCAGACCCCAGACCAGACCTCTATATTACTATCAGACCCCAGACCAGACCTCTATATTACTATCAGACCCCAGACCAGACCTCTATATTACTATCAGACCCCAGACCAGACCTCTATATTACTATCAGACCCCATACCAGACCCCTATATTACTATCAGACCCCAGACCCCTATATTACTATCAGACCCCAGACCTCTATATTACTATCAGACCCCAGACCTCTATATTACTATCAGACCCCAGACCAGACCTCTATATTACTATCAGACCCCAGACCAGACCCTATATTACTATCAGACGCCAGACCTCTATATTACTATATTATTCCAGGCCTCTATAACCATCTGATCATAATTCAGTGTATGGGGGGGGCACAGGTTTGCATTTTGTCGGCAGCACATCCCCCTTGTATGTGAGATGTATATATGACAATATGCAGACTCTATAGGGACTGACCCATTGTCGCCCCCACACAGTTGGTATGGGGCAGTGTAACGCGCTCTCTACACGACCTATTATAACTTAAATACACTTGATATGGGCAGGTATAAGGACCGTAGCAAAGTTCAGACTGAAAAATATTCAGACCCCAGACCCGATGGCACAGATGCACTGGGTGATGTCTGCCGCTCTCCTGGTAATGGCGTGAGTTGGAGGTCACCACTGAGACATGGGCACACTGAGTGTCATGCCCATGGGATTGCTGTGGCCCCATCACAGACCCCAGTGCTGACCTTGTGACTCGACATCACCAGAAGAACGGCAGCCCAAGGGCCACATCACATCTACTGATGTAATTCAGAAGCTCTGAGGGCCTGACTTACACTTTGATTTTTTGGCCGTCCCATTGAATACAATAGGATGTAGATTTAGGGCAGAATAGGCCAAACTTCCACATGTGAACATACCCTTAGGGTATTTATGTGTAACAATATATAAGTGACTGAGTGCCCCCCCCTTCAGGAAGTCCTGGGTACTCCACGGCATCCAGCACCGATGCACTTTCTGTACAGCACTCCAGACTAGGTCAGCACTATACACATAGCAGGTAACACATGAATAAGATCATGTCCTCAACATAGAACTGTCTGCAGGGTTTGCCACGGTGAAGGAGTGCCTTCTACTGTCCATGGCTGGTACTACACATCTTCCCAGGCCTTCATGCTGAATGCGGCTCCTGCGCTCTCTGTATTTGGCTCTGGAGATATAACATGCCGTATTTATCCTTAGTTTTATTTTTGGGGGACAGAACCATCCGGCTCCGTGGCTTCTGGAAGTGACGGTGAGAACGTGGTCGCCCTCCATATGATTAGCACCTGGCAGGAAGCACAAGAGCCCTGTGGATTATTCGGTAACACCATGTGGTTTTCCTCTCTTCTGCAGCCAGTAATCTCTGCCTGTGCTGTCGCCTGTGATAATCGGAGCTGTCACAGAACAAAGAGCTTCCTCTCCTTTGGGGAGTGCTGCGCGCCTTGTAAGCTCTGAATGCTACAAGTCTCTCCTATTTATTTTTTAAAGCATCGGGCAATGGTCCTCTAAGAGTTCACACTGCCAATGGTGGCATGTTGGAGGTGGGCTGCCCCCTGGTGGAGGTTGGAGAGCATGGCATGTTGAGGGTACATGGCTGATACGGCAGTTCCATTTTTCCTGGCCTTGAATGTCTCTGGTTCACTTGTCCACAAACTCCCTTTACACCCCTCTCTTCACCCACAACCTATTGACTTCCTTTGGAGACCCCAATTATGGACGCATGACGAGTATCCAGTGTCGGCCTGAACTACCAGAGAATCAGAGGATCCTCCGGTGGGAGCAGGGTCTAACACAATAATGGTCCAGCAGTAGATACCCAAATTTTAAGGGTATTATGGTCTACTAAGGGGTTGTTGGAGGATGTGCCCCCATAATTATTGAATAATAGCATGTGCCCGCGACTTCATCTGTGGGTTGGGTGTGGCGCTGAGCCACTTCTATGTAGCAAATTCTTGATGGTTATGATGCGCTGCACCCCTTAGGCCCTCGCCCCCCCCCCCCCGCCCCGGCTACTTAACGCGTGCACCCGGCCCCCCTTCCTTCGCGTACCTGGCCCCTTCCCCCTGCATGCCCTTCCGTACCCATACCCCTCCTCCCCCGTGGTGTACCTGCCGCCGCCACTCCTAACCCTCCAGTGGCACGCGACAACGGCCCCCGCCGGTTCAAGATACACATAACCCCCACCGCCCCACGGGCCCACCCCTCAACCCGACATGTTCTGCGGCTTGCACATCGTCCATCGGCCGCCCACACAATGCCGCCAACGTATCGGGCCGCGCTGCTTCTCCTTCAGCCCGCCCACAGACTGCTGCGAACCAATCAGAGCCCGGCTGAAAGACCTGGGATGACGTCATCTCAGGTCCTGCAGCAGAGCCGGAGCATACTTTCGTCGGTTGAGGTCGGGATTTAGGGAGAGTGTGCATATGAAGTAGCCTATGTTTCCTTCCTGGTGAATATCTAGGTATGTGTGAAATCTCAGCCAAATCCGTTCAGCCGTTTTGCTGTGATTGGGGAACAAATAATCCAAGCGCAATAACTTTCACACTTATAATATTAATATTAGTAGGAGGATTATAATATTAGTAGGATAGGATAGTAGGATAGGATAGGATAGGATAGAGGGCCCATGGACCCGCAGTTCAACACTATTGTAGCTAACATGTAGAAAACAACGATTCTGATGGTGCTGGAATCACCATTCTCATCGTGTCTGCTACCTTCACGTCTTGCTCCGTGGCTCAGTCTCTGTGCACCTGTATTTATCCATTGCTACATAGTGGTAAGCTGTTGGAATTTTTCTTGCTATACTTTACTATTATAGCTACCTGAACGTACTGTCTGGTTCTTCTCGGGGGTCTTCCACCCATAAAGAGACTCTACCATTCAGATGGACCACCTAGATCTCCTCTTCGGCACGCCAGACCTGCGGGACCCATTGCCACAAAACTTCTCTCCTTTGGAAACAGCAAAAAACATACAATGAGGAAATTGATGAAGACTAGAATTTCTAGGTGTCCTGAATTTATTAAAGAGATCTCCCAGACATATTAAACGATGACTGATCCATAGAATAGGTCCTCAGTCAAAGTCTGACCACCAGCGCCATTCATCTGTATAGTGGCAGTGCTTGGTATTGCAGCTCAACCCCATTGCCTTGCATGGGACTGAGCTGCGAACAGGCAATGTCACCAATGAACATCACATGGTTTGTGAACGCTATCTAATGTTTATAACCAGCTTTAGGTACGGAGGATTTTAGAAAAAAAACAAAAGGCAGACAGACAATCTTGTTGATTGTTTCCAATAACAATCTGCAGAATTATGAATGCAGCTCCGCAGTATACAAGTTCTTACATGTTTTCTTTTTCTTATAATGGCTTCTCACTGAACAGAAGACCCAAAAACAAACCAGAGATGAAATACACGAAGAGTTACACGGATCCCCCACAGATACTGTGGCAGACACAGCTCCTCTACTGACAAGCCACATGGCTTCTATCTTGTAGCAATAAAGGAAAACATGAAAGGAATTTGTATCCAAGAGGAGAAGACAAGTCAGTGTATTTAAAGGGAATGTACAGAATGGGTATAGTCTACATAAAGTGGGGGTACACTCCCTTTAGGGATCAGTAATAGCAGGCTCTAGGCCAGGGGGTCGCTCACCCTTGTTGTTCAGCGTGACGATATAAATTATAAAAAAATCACAGGTGAGATCCTAAGTAATAATTGTAAGGCTGACAACACCTATGCTAAAGTATAAATTGCCATATTGTGCTTCCAGCCACGTGCGTATTTACCTTGATACACCTGTACTTCCATTAGAAGCAATAAGTAATGTAATGTATGTACACAGTGACTGCACCAGCAGAATAGTGAGTGCAGCTCTGGAGTATAATACAGGATAAGTAATGTAATGTATGTACACAGTGACTGCACCAGCAGAATAGTGAGTGCAGCTCTGGAGTATAATACAGGATAAGTAATGTAATGTATGTACACAGTGACTGCACCAGCAGAATAGTGAGTGCAGCTCTGGAGTATAATACAGGATAAGTAATGTAATGTATGTACACAGTGACTGCACCAGCAGAATAGTGAGTGCAGCTCTGGAGTATAATACAGGATAAGTAATGTAATGTATGTACACAGTGACTGTACCAGCAGAATAGTGAGTGCAGCTCTGGAGTATAATACAGGATAAGTAATGTAATGTATGTACACAGTGACTGCACCAGCAGAATAGTGAGTGCAGCTCTGGAGTATAATACAGGATAAGTAATGTAATGTATGTACACAGTGACTGCACCAGCAGAATAGTGAGTGCAGCTCTGGAGTATAATACAGGATAAGTAATGTAATGTATGTACACAGTGACTGCACCAGCAGAATAGTGAGCACAGCTCTGGAGTATAATACAGGATAAGTAATGTAATGTATGTACACAGTGACTGTACCAGCAGAATAGTGAGCGCAGTTCTGGAGTATAATACAGGATAAGTAATGTATGTACACGGTGACTGTGCCAGCAGAATAGTGAGCGCAGCTCTGGAGTATAATACAGGATAAGTAATGTAATGTATGTACACAGTGACTGCACCAGCAGAATAGTGAGCGCAGCACTGGAGTATAATACAGGATAAGTAATGTAATGTATGTACACAGTGACTGTACCAGCAGAATAGTGAGCGCAGCTCTGGAGTATAATACAGGATAAGTAATGTCATGTATGTACACAGTGACTGCACCAGCAGAATAGTGAGCGCAGCTCTGGAGTATAATACAGGATAAGTAATGTAATGTATGTACACAGTGACTGCACCAGCAGAATAGTGAGTGCAGCTCTGGAGTATAATACAGGATAAGTAATGTAATGTGTGTACACAGTGACTGCACCAGCAGAATAGTGAGCGCAGCTCTGGAGTATAATACAGGATATGTAATGTAATGTATGTATACAGTGACTGCACCAGCAGAATAGTGAGCACAGCTCTGGAGTATAATACAGGATAAGTAATGTAATGTATGTACACAGTGACTGTACCAGCAGAATAGTGAGCGCAGCTCTGGAGTATAATACAGGATAAGTAATGTAATGTATGTACACAGTGACTGCACCAGCAGAATAGTGAGCGCAACTCTGGAGTATAATACAGGATAAGTAATGTAATGTATGTACACGATGACTGTACCAGCAGAATAGTGAGTGCAGCTCTGGAGTATAATACAGGATAAGTAATGTAATGTATGTACACAGTGACTGTACCAGCAGAATAGTGAGCGCAGCTCTGCAGTATAATACAGGATAAGTAATGTAATGTATGTACACAGTGACCGCACCAGCAGAATAGTGAGCGCAGCTCTGGAGTATAATACAGGATAAGTAATGTAATGTATGTACACGATGACTGTACCAGCAGAATAGTGAGCGCAGCTCTGGAGTATAATACAGGATAAGTAATGTAATGTATGTACACGATGACTGTACCAGCAGAATAGTGAGCGCAGCTCTGGAGTATAATACAGGATAAGTAATGTAATGTATGTACACAGTGACTGCACCAGCAGAATAGTGAGCGCAGCTCTGGAGTATAATACAGGATGTAACTCAGGATCAGTAAGTATTGTAATGTACTGTAGTTTTCCAAAACTCTCTATATAAACTAGAATAAGATTTAATAAGGAAGATCCAGCAGCTCTTCATGTACAGATGAGTGACACAGGTCCAGCAACTGAAATTCAAGTTAAAGAGCAAATGCTGCAGACCTCTTATGTCTACATTATATGCCCTAAGACCAAGACCAAGGAGATGGTGGTGGACTTTAGTAAACGGAGAAGTGCTCCGACCCGGTGGAGATCCAAGGAACATGTATTGAGATAGTCAGGACCTATAAGTACCTGGGTTGCTCCTCAATAATAAACTAGACTGGGCTGATCACCTGGAGGCGCTGCACAGAAAGGGCCACAGCAGACTCTACCTGCTCAGGAGGCTGAGGGCCAGGGGTCCAGGGGACACTTCTTAGGGCCTTCTTCAACTCTGTGGTTGCTTCAGCCATCTTTTTCGGTGTGGCCTGCTGGGGGAGCAGTATATCAACCAGGGACAGAAATAGACTTGACAGGCTGATCAGAAGGGCCAGCTCTGTCCTGGGGAGCCCCTTGGACCCAGTACAGGTGGTGGGTGACAGAAGGATACTGTCTGTGGTGACCTCCATGCAGGAGAACAAATCCCACCCCATGTATGGGACCCTGATGGGACCTGGCAGCACTGTAAGTGACCGTCTGCTTCACCCCAAGTGTGAGAAGGAGCTATCGCAAGTCCTTCCTTCCAACCGCGACCAGGCTGTATAATCTACATCAGGCCAAGTGCAGACACTCCGCACAGAGAACTAATGAGTATGACTATGAAGTCTTCCTTCTTTCTTCTCTTACTTAGCTGCTATGGACTCCTAGTATATCTTCTCTTCTCAGCTTATGTGTGTCTACGTCTGTAATATATTACTGTGTATTATCCTGTATCTGTATTACTAGGCTGCTGTAACATGCTGAGGGAATATTAAAGGATTGTCTATCTAATAGGACAACCCCTTTAAGTAAGGTGCCCTTACACTTTTTCTTTTGGTTCATTTCCATGTCATACTGGATTTCCAAGTATTTTTACATGCAAAAAAAATTGCACAAAAGTGGCAAAAAATAAATGCAGCAAATGCACCAGACTGCAACCTTGACATGGCATAGGGAATGTGACATCGCCATCGTTCCTGTACATTGTCATGGTGGGTTGTCCCTCTCGCGCCGGTTTCCAGTTCATTGTATTTGATCATTTTGCTACAATTACCATTAGTGGGGCCTCCTTATTGCCCGGTCAGCTTTAACCAGGAGAGCTATGGTAACGGTATTGATTCCCTCTCTATCCTTTCCATTAAAAGTCCCAATTACTCCAAGTCTGAGATAAGGGAATCAGCTTGTCCACTAGAGTTAAAGCCGACGTGCTCTGTATTAAAGGAGCGGAGCGTGTCTGTACATCTCATCTGGCTGAAATCCAATTAGGTTATCCCTGCAGGGCGGCTGCACAAGACCCAGATCTGTCAGCTCGGAGAGGCCAATTGGACCATGCAGTCCTGAAGAGGGGGCTCTATGGGACACGCAGGCAGCAGAGTGTCAAATCCTAACCGACAGAACCACAAGCGCAATACTCCAAGGGACGCCGAGCTGCCTCGTATTCCCACTAGCTCCCGAGCATACAATCCTACTAAGCGCAGCTCTTCCTGAACCTAATTCCTGCTTTTTTAACTCCACGTCATCCTTTTGGGAAACCATGACGATTGGAGAGAATTTTTGATGAGGATGAACACAAGTCTGAAAATCCATCAGACTCCTCAGTAATGAGAGCTCGGCTCCCGTACGTCACAATTCGGTATTCTGTGGGGTTGACTGACCTCCCTAATGCAGCGCCCCCTGGAGACTAGAGTTCCTGTAATTTCATCACCATCATTAAAGGGGTTACCTATTGATAATCTATTCCTAGGATAGGTCATTAATATGTGGTTGGTGGGGGGCTGACACCTAGCACCCCCACCGATCAGCTGTCTGAATAAGCCACGACATTCACAAGTTCATCAGTCACCTGGTTCCCAGTGTTCTGTTACTTTCTATGGCATGATGATTCCTTCAAGGCGGAACTAAATTGTGCCCATAGGTTTCACCGCAGGAGTCGTTGGCTACTCTCCCATGGTGTGACTTAGTGACATGAAACTTAAAGGGATCCCATCATTAAAACTCAATTTTTTTTTATGCCTACCACGTAGGAATAGCCTTAATAAAGGATATTCTTCTCCTACCTTTAGATGTCTTCTCTGCGCTGCCGTTCGGTAGAAATCCCTGTTTTCTTCAGTATGCAAATGAGTTCTCTCGCAGCACTGGGGGTGGTCCCCATTGCTGCGAGAGAACTCTCCAGCGACACCTCCATCTTCTTTCGGAGCTGGGTCAAACCTCTACGCATGCGCAGTCAGCTCTGCCATTGGCCACAAGAAAATGGCACATGGCCGTCTGCGCACGTGTAGAAGTTTGACCTCAGCACTGGAAGAAGACGTAGGGAGAGGGTGTTCCAGAAGAAGATGGAGGCGGAGCTGGAGAGTTCTCTCACAGCATTGGGAACACCCCCAATGCTGCGAGAGAACTCATTTGCATACTGATGATAACTGGGATTTCTACTGAACGGCGGCGCGGAGAAGACGTCTAAAGGTAGGAGAAGAATAGACTTTCTTAAGGCTATTCCTACGTGTTAGTCAGAAAAAAATAACATTTTAATGATAGGATCCCTTCAATGACTTGACCCTGAACTTCGGTAGAGGAAGTTGAAGCTTTTGCAAGATGGATGGGCAACTTTGAAGGACCAAGTGATCCAAGGTAGCTTGGAGGATGTCATCCGGCTCCAAGGTCCATTGAGCCTTTGCAACACCTCGTGTGTCTTGCCTTGAAGTGGTTTGGCGGGGCTTGTTAAAATCAGGGTTTAATTCTTATACAAATTAACTAAAAAGGGTTTTAGATGACCATCCCTATCTGCCACCTGGTTCCTCTAACCATTGCTTGAGTGACATGAGTTCCTCTTGGGTGACACGGGTTCCTATTGGGTGACATGAGTTCCTCTTGAGTGACATGGGTTCCTCTTGAGTGACATGCGTTCCTATTGGGTGACATGGGTTCCTCTTGAGTGACATGGGTTCCTATTGGGTGACATGGGTTCCTCTTGAGTGACATGGGTTTCTCTTGAGTGACATGGGTTCCTATTGAGTGACATGGGTTCCTCGTGAGTGACATGGGTTCCTATTGGGTGACATGGGTTCCTTTTGAATGACATGGGTTCCTATTGGGTGACATGGGTTCCTCTTGAATGACATGGGTTCCTCTTGGGTGACATGGGTCCCTGTTGAGTGACATGGATCCCTGTTGAGTGACATGGGTTCCTCTTGGGTGACATGGGTTCCTCTTGGGTGACATGGGTTCCTATTGGGTGACATGGGTTCCTCTTGAATGACATGGGTTCCTCTTGGGTGACATGGGTTCCTATTGGGTGACATGGGTTCCTCTCCCGATTGTGTGAGGGGGTGTTTAGAGAGGGTTCAGGAGCTGACCCCTATCCATACACGGCGGGTGCCAGCTATATAATAGAGCCGGCACCCGTCACTAGCAGTACCAATCAGTTCCGACACTAATCACAGCTGTTAACACTTTAGATGCCGTGGTTAAACGTGACTGCGGCATCTCAATGGTGCAGGTGCCATGGGCGCCGACATCTTTAACGGATTGCCACTCTCTGGAACGTCATCAGTTGCGACTGGTTGCCATGACAGCTGAGAGCCTAGTGAAGGCTCCCGGGCTTGTCATTACTATAGTGTTATTACCATATTGCCATAGGCGGCGTGCAATAGAAGTGAATGGATTTTACTATACACCACAATACATAAGTATGAATGATCAGACCCCCCTGAAGGTTCAAGGCCTCTAGGGTGGTATCCAAATAAAAGTTAAAAGTATTAAAAAAAACGCCACAAAAATATAAAAGTTTTAACCCCCCCCCCTTCCTTTCTCTAGATCACATATAACAATAAATGAATATTAATAAACATAAACACTTTAGGTCTCCGGCGTTCAAAAATGCCCAAACTATTAATATATTAAAATATTTATCCCATGCTATGAACGTTACAGCGGGGAACAAAATCTATACGGCCAAATAGCTGTTTTTTCAACACTTTGTCACCTATAAAATGTCTGCTGTGAATACAACACTCACCACTAGATGCAAAAAGGGAGAAACGCATTCACATTCCAAGGGCAAAGGGTCAGAATAAACCCAGGACACTGCTATTAGGACCTAATAAGAGTCCATGCAGCGGCCCCAAATAATAGAAGTTGTATCCATACATAGTAATAACACAGATATCATACCATAGCTCCCAACCGTCCTGCATTCCGTGGGACAGTCCCGATTTTAGAGTCCTGTCCTGCTGTCCCGCACAGCTTCTCCGATGTCCCGCTCTGCACCTGAAGTGTTTTGCTTATTAACAAACTTTCCCCCGATCATCCCCCCGCTCTCATAACAGATAAAAGGTTGCAATCGGGATAAGAGCGGGGGTGATCGGGGGAAAGTGTGACTCCTGTACTCAGAAGGACCAGTGTGACATCAGACGGTCATGTGACTAGTTAGGCGTGTCTTTGTATCCCATGCAGTCCAGCAAGAGATGGAAAGATGTGTGGTCTAAAGTACTGAGGGGTGATGTGAGGGTGGACTGTGTGTGGGGGAGATGTGGGGTTCAAGGTGTACTGTAGAGTGTAATGTGGGGTGCAAGGTTGACTGTGTGGGGGAGAAATGTGGGATGCAGGGTGCACTGGGTGTGAGGGGAAAATATGGGGTGCAGGGTTTACTGTGGAGGGATGTGGGGTGCAAGGTTGACTGTGTGGGGGAGAAATGTGGGATGCATGGGTGTACTGTGGGGGGGCGAAATGTGAAGTACATGTGGGAGAGATGCGGGGTGCAGTATATACTGTGTGGGGGGAGATGTGTAGTGCATGGGTGTACTGTGGGGTGCCGCCTACATTTTGTCCCTCGTTCTGTCCTTTAAACGTTGGGAGGTATAATCATACTACAGGGATCCTGTGTATATGGAAAGTTTCCCTGGGGTCTAGTGAATCTGCATTATAAATAGACCGGCTGGTACCTGCTCCCTAGTCTCATGATGTTTCCCATGGATGACACAAAACTGGGGTTCATCAGGAGACCCAAAAATACTTGTACCCTGATAATGCACGCTCAAACAAGGAAGGCAAAGATAGTGCCCAAAGAACAGATGGAGTTGTCAGTCAAAACTATGTTTCCCAGGTCCTGATGGTGGACACCGGTACTTTGATGTGTACCCGCGACAATGCGACCAAACACCTGAGTACATAAAGGTATAGCCCCGCACCCAATGAAGTCAGCTCTGACGTCTCCTGTCAGACGTCTGTCCCACACATAGGGAGCACATAGTGAAAAATGACAATAACAGGACTTCAGTGTGTAAAGTGAGATGAAAAATGAAGCAAATTAGTATTCTGGTAAATAATTTCACATCAGTGACAGATATTCACAGGGATGGGGGCCACACGGTGGCTCAGTGGTTAGCACTGCAGCCTTGCAGCGCTGGAGTCCTGGTGTTCAAATCCCGCCAAGGGCATAAAACCATCTGCAAGGAGTTTGTATGTTCTCCCCGTGTTTGCGTGGATTTCCATCCCATATTCCAAAGACATACTGATAGGGAAAAAATGTACATTGTGATCTCTATGTGGGGCTCAAAATCTACATAAAAAAGAAAAAAAAAAAAAATTTCACAGGTATGGTATCGATACACAGATCCTGATCCTGTCTGTGGAGGATTATAGAATACATACCTCCAACCGTCCCGATTTCCGCGGGACATTCACGATTTCGGTGTCCTGTCCCGTTGTCCCAGTCGGCGGGAGGTATGTCCCGATTTCTCCGGACGCAGATTTGAGTTGAATTCATACGAAAGTTGAATCCACTAGTTGCTGCGCTCCGGCTAGTGGCTGTGTAGGTGCAATGTGATGACCTCACAACTCTGTTAGTGAGACTGCAGAGAGAACGGCAGGGGAGTGAGGAAAAGGAGAGTATAAGTGGTTTTTGTGTTAAACATTGAGGTGGAACATAATGAAGGGGGCCCATGCAATAAGAGTCCCTCACAGGTGCGCTCCAATGCCCAGAGGCAGAAGTCAAGGCCTGGGAGGAATCATGCAGCTGACTGTGTCCTGCGGTTTTGGGGGTTAAGAAAACATCAATTCTGCCATCTGAATGTTAAAGGGATCCTATCATTGGATACCATTTTTTTTCTGACGAACACGTAGGAATAGCCTTAAGAAAGTCTATTCTTCTCCTACCTTTAGATGTCTTCTCTGCGCCGCCGTTCGGTAGAAATCCGTATTTTTTTCAGTATGAAGATGAGTTCTTTCGCAGCACTGGGGGCGTCCACAATGCTGCGAGAGAACTCTCCAGCGCCGCCTCCATGTTCTTCTGGAACGGCCTCTCCCTGTGTTTTCTTCTATCCTGGGGTTAATCTTCTAAGCCTTGGGCAGAGCCGACTGCGCATGCCCGGGCCACAAGAAAATGGCCGCTTACACCGAAAGCTGGTGTAAACGGCCATTTTCTTGTGGCCCGAACATGCGTAGTCAGCTCTGTCCGAGGCCGAGAAGATTGAAACCCAGGACGGAAGAAGACACAGGAAGAGGACGTTCCAGAAGAAGATAGAGGTGGCGCTGGAGATTTCTCTCGCAGCATTGGGGACGCCCCCAGTGCTGTTTGAGCACTGAGCACCACCCCCAGTACTGCAAGAGCTCTTTTGCATACCGAAGAAAACCCAGATTTCTACCGAACGGTGACTATTCCTATGTGTTCGTGAGTAAAAAAAGGGTATCCAATGATAGGATCCCTTTAATATACTTTTATATATTGTACAACAAACAACACAGCACCATTATCATAAATGCCCAAGGTGGTAAAATATCCCCTAGACCCCTAGGTTGTCCGTACTGAGAATAGGCGGGTGCAGATGCAGTGACCTTTAGTGCCAACCTAAATAAAAAAAAAACCCAGAAATGACTATTCTACCTCTGAGGAAATGTGCACAGTCCTCAGGGCAATGTTCTATAATAACCAGGCGAAAAAGCAAAAGAAACATGAGGTTGTCTCTTTTTTTCTAAAAGCAATCTATGTTCTTCCAGTTTCAGTGTATATTAAGGGATATTAACCCCTTCCTGCACCATACCACTATTACATACCAGCGCAGTAAGTTAGGTAAGGCTGATTTACAGATCATACGCAGAACTGTGTGCAGTCAGTGACATCTTCTGGTGTAGAATGGAGATCACGGACAGGTCTGATAAACACCGCAGGTCATCGGCTGATCTGATCACTGGGGATTCCTTACGTGATAATCCAACGCTGGGTCCTAAAGAGCCCCAGATGTCTGCTGGATCAAAGTCAATGAATTTAGGGTAGGTTTTACTATTCCATAACAATGGCTCCATAGCTGATAACAGACCTTGTGCATTCATTGACTTTCCAAGCTGTATCAGGACTTAGTGGAGTGCCCACAGAATCGTTCAGGCCCATACTGTGCCTTTGTTGGTCTCCAATTTGATAGGGTCAGACCGCAATATTTTCTTCATGTATCCTGCAGAGAACACACGGTTAAATCTCCCAATGTTCTGTCCCAGTTTGAACGACTATGGGTGTGGCCTAAATAAGGGTCGGAGCCTAAAAATGTGTCCTGCTGTTTGCAGAGGGGGAGGATCCTGCTGCAGACAGAGAAGAGGGGGAGGCTCCTGCTGCAGACAGAGCAGAGGGGGGAGGCTCCTGCTGCAGACAGAGCAGAGGGGGAGAATCCTGCTTCAGACAGAGAAGAGCGGGAGGCTCCTGCTGCAGACAGAGCAGAGGGGGAGGCGCCTGCTGCAGACAGAGCAGAGGGGGGAGGCGCCTGCTGCAGACAGAGCAGAGGGGGAGAATCCTGCTTCAGACAGAGAAGAGCGGGAGGCTCCTGCTGCAGACAGAGCAGAGGGGGAGGCGCCTGCTGCAGACAGAGCAGAGGGGGGAGGCTCCTGCTGCAGACAGAGCAGAGGGGGAGAATCCTGCTTCAGACAGAGAAGAGCGGGAGGCTCCTGCTGCAGACATAGCAGAGGGGGAGGCTCCTACTGCAGACAGTTGACTTACAGTCGTACACAGGACAGTGAGAAGAAAAAGGATATGGTTTATCTGGATACACAGACTTCTTTTTTTCCATATATTTCTCAGAAAAGAGAACTATTAAACTATTAATGGGATTATACAGGGAGAAAAAAATTTTCACAATGGCTCAATGGCTAAAAATTCTTACTGATAATGTGAGGTTGCCCTGACATCCTGTTCTGCAGGTGCCAAATGTCTTTGGGTAGGATAGGCACCGTAGGTCATCAGTATTGGCTTTGCGAGGGTCCGACAATCAGTCCCTGTATTGGTCAACTGAAGAAATAGACACAGAGCTGCAGCCCTTTCCACTGTATAGCGATGGTGCTGGGAAACTGCAGCTCCATTTCTATTACATAAATGGAAGCTGGCAGCTGCCAATCCACGTCCACTGCAGCAGATTCTGGCGCCTGCTGGCTGCCGGATCAGCTGATCAGTGCGGGGTCTGGGTGATGGATCCCACAGATCAAATACTGGCAACCTCTGATGTTGAATGGGTCACCAGTATGAAACATGACAGAAAACCCCTTTAAACCCACTTTGAAAAATTTACTCTTCCACATAACTACTTTAACTACGCTCACACGGGGGTGGGGGGGTTGAGGTGGATTTTGACACTGACAGTGACGTGGGGAGCCGCATCACTCTCGGGTCAAAACCCGCCTGCCACGACTATCGCGGCTTACGCCTCCAGAGTCGTCTCAAATGAATGGGCCGACCCCGAAGGTTGCTGCCGCCAGGTGGACGCCGCGGAATCCGCCTGAAGAAAGGGCAGCTTGCTTCTTTTTTACGTGAGCAGCATGTTGCCTGGCGGTCTCCATAGACCACCATTGTGAGGGGGCGGATTATGACGTGGATTACGCACCATAATCTGCCCCCTCTGTGCCCGTGAACGGGCCCTAAAGGTTTTTAATTATTAATATTATTTTTTGTTTACTGTACCTTTAAGGCGGTGGTCTCTTTCAGAAGTTTTGCATCCACGGGAAAATACCTCTACAATAAAGTGCTGTAGGATAAGCCATATGGCAACGCGTGGAATGCCTATGGGTCCACAATGTGTGCGTTAGGCCAAAATCTGTTTTGGCGCAGTATTATATAAAAAAAACAAATAGACCATAACATACAAAACACAAGGTTAATAGAAATTAAATGTATTCACTAATCACAATTTTGATAAATATACATATATGCACATAAAAATAGTCTCCATCTATACGATAAATAAAAATTATTTTTGAAGTCTAGTTAACAAAAACTAAGTATTTTTTTTCCTTACAACAATTTATGTTGTAAATAAATTCACAATTTTCTAAATTAAAATTTTATAAAAGTAAATTGTACACAAAATGATTTCTTATTGCTGTATAAAATAAATAAATAAATTTAAAAAAATTAATATGGCCGTGTACAACTAGGGATATAACAAAATTGAACACTCGAGAAAACATCTTTTCATTTTTCCCTTGTAAGATAAATCCTACACAAACGTATTCGCGCTTTGAGTGTCGTCTAAAACAGTACACAAAGCCAAGGATTTTGGGCTAAAAATAAAATATATAAAAAAAATTAAAAAAATTGTAAAAAGAAAACGCTCTGCTTGCATAATTCCCATTAGCAGAGGTGAGACAAAGTTGCTCTATGTTCTCCTCATGTCAGTGTTAAAAGCCGGGTAAGACACGTCCAGAACATGCTTAGTTGTGAGAGCTCCCGGCCTCCTCGGCGCTGGGTATACGCTCACAATGACCTTATTTTAACATCTGAAGAGAACACAAAGAGCTTTTCACTGGACTCGAGCTCCGATCGGGTTTTCAGAAGCGATACAGCGCACTTCAATAATTGATAAGCTGTCAGCGCTTTTGGGAAGCTGCCTGCGAGCTACCAGTCCATTAGCTTAAATCCATACCTCCAGACACCCGGCGCAGAACAAAAGGGGATGTGAGGTCTGCATTAACCCTGTCACCCTGGAATCCTGACGAACCAAGCAGATGGGCTTTGCTGTATAACACATCGTCCCCATAAAAACGCAGCGCTTTATGCTGATCCTCGTGCTGCCTGTTACACGGATCCGTGAAAGCAAATTCAATAAATACAAAGTGTGGAAGGTAGACGGATGAGGGTTAAAGGTAGACGCTCATGTACGGTACAATGCCGGCACCTCCAGCAGCAAAATTCTATTTCTTTGCAGCTGAATTTGACAATCTAGGGCAGCGCGGGGTCCCAGCAAGACTTGAAGAGAGACACAATTCATAATACATGGTACAGGAACAGCGCCGCGAGTCATACTCGTAATAGGAACAGTGACAAATGCTGTCTCAGGTCCCTGGGAAGTAGGAAAAAAAGTATAGAAAAACAGCAAAAAAAAAAAAGAAGCTGGAGTCTTACATTCAATCCATATTTTATAATCACTGGTAAATAGTTACAGGGGTTGTCCCGTTATAGACACAGGACAGGGATTAGTGTCTGACTGCTGACCCCATGATCAGGCGGATGAAGGAGCCAAAAGTTTCCCTGAAGTCTCCTTGTGCAGCACTCCATTCTCTTCTATGGGGCTGTGGGCGTTGCTGGAGATTACAGTTGTTGAAGGCCCATAGAAGTGAATGGAGAGCTAGTCACACAAGCGCACTGGTGCTCTATACAGAAGGAGGTTTTAGGGGGACTTCTGGTTCCCGTGTCCTCCTGATCCTTGGGGTCAGTGACTGGACTATTATCCCCTGTCATGTGGATAGGGAATAAATGTTCTTAAAGGGATCCTATCATTGGATACCTTTTTTTTCTGACCAGCACGTAGGAATAGCCTTAAGAAAGGCTATTCGTCTTCTACCTTTAGATGTCTTCTCTGCGCCGACGTTCGGTAGAAATCCGGGTTTTCTTCGGTGTGCAAATGAGTTCTCTCGCAGCATTGGGGGTGTCCCAAATGCTGCAAGAGAACTCTCCAGAGACGCCTCCATCTTCTTCTGGAACAGCACACCTCCCTGTGTCTTCTTCCATCCTGGGTTTCAATTTTCTAGGCCCTAGGCAGAGCCGACAGCAGTAAGCTGTATAAGCGGCCATTTTCTTGTGGCCAAAATGAAACCCAGGACAGAAAAAGACACAGGGAGAGCGCGTTCCAGAAGAAGATGGAGGCAGCGCTGGAGATTTCTCTCACAGCATTGGGGACGCCCCCAGTGCTGTTTGAGCGCTGAGGACTGCCCCCAGTGCTGCAAGAGAACTCATTTGCATACCAAAGTAAAGCTGGATTTCTACCGAACGGCAGTGCGGAGAAGACATCTAAAGGTAGGAGAAGAATAGTCTTTCTTAGGGAGAAAAAAGGGTATCCAATGATAGGATCCCTTTAATGGGATAACCCCTTTAAGGGAAAGGCTGAGAACCCGTGGAGGGACAGGCAATCTTTAATTCAGGGAATTTGCAAAATGTCCATAAAGAGCACCCTATATCAGATGGTTAATAATAGGAGAACTTCACTGTAAGGCTCAGGTTATACGATGGCGGAAAATTGTGCACAAATCATGGAAGTGAAACGTATGTAGTAGTAGTAGTAGCGCCTCAGGGGATACATCCAGGTGACATTCAGTTTTGTAACAGCTCCTCTTTTCCATTGCTACCCAAACTGCTGCTGCTCCAGAGATCATCTAAACATATGACAACCTGGTGACATACTATGCCATGTAAGGGAAATTCTCAATCCGATCCGTAGTGCTGATTTGTCTCTGGAGGTTGCGTAGCGGCACAAAATTTTGGAAAACAGAAATCCGTAGCGCAGAAGGACTGAGAAGCAGCGGCAGTCTTGAAGGAGAGTATGACTTAGTATCATAATTTATGGACAACCCCTTTAACTAGCCATATCAGACCAAAAACAAATTTGGACAGAGGGTGGAGGCAGCGGAGAGAGTGTCAGACCCGCAGCGATCCTGTGGACAGATCTTCAGTATAAAAAAAATAAAAGATTTGGGGCTGGAAAAACTCCTTTAACTTTACATTTTATTTTTCTAGTCGTACATGAAGCTGCACAATCCTTTGGAATACTTTGGCAGGGTTCACATCCATTTGGAGACTTCGCTGCAGTGACTACTGAAAATCGTGGAACGAAATAAAGTTCTACAAGTCTAAACAGGAGACACGTGAGAGACCCCATTATGTCAAAGGATCCGTCGGTCACTGTTGGTGTTTCTGTGTTAACGGTCTGTGTCACTGTTGTTCTGCTCCTCTGACAGACCAGGACAACGGACAGCCATGCGCAGTAATTTATAAAGCCGGCCATTGCTTACGAAGCATACAACTATAGCAGACCTGTGGGTCTTGCTTCTGTGAAATACCAAGAGACTACAGATTTTCTGCAGTGACATCAAGTGTAAATTTAGGGCTATCCAAGGGTTGGGTGACGAATGTTTGTCCCGTAACTAGAAGAGATGTTCCGAGTCCCCAGGTACTCCTCACCTAAATGTAAAAAGGAGATTGCAGGAGGTGTAGGTTGGGCCAAGCACATGGCTGAGATTGATGATGGTCTCAGGAGACACCTCCAGCAATGAGACCGTTCTGTGGATATATGATAGAGGTGTTAGGTACGAGAGTCCTTATACTGTATAGGTTTATGAAGCAGCGCCACCCGTTGTGTCTGGTGTTACAGCTCGACTAAAATACAACACCAGGCAAAACCCAAAAGACGAGAGCGGAGCAGTTTTCAGAAGCAAGCAGCCATATTTCTCAGATCTCGTACATCCCTTTAAAGTGCTAATTCACACCGCACGCACACTTGAGCTCTACCCCGAGGAGAACCCCTATCCTCCCAGGAAGTCTGCAAACCTCCATAACATTGATAAATCCACCGCATCTGCAATAAAACCATTATACTGCTGATCTCGCTGACACTTCTAGGGCTTTTATTGGAATTATCCGCAGTGTTAACTACATCACTGAGTGCAAAGAAAATTGTTCTCTGCTCCACAGGAAACGAGGCTAATTTCCAGGCTCAATCACAACAATTATGCTATTTACCAAATCCAGCTAAAGACACCACTTAGGGTGAAAGGGACGCATCCGACCTAATCAGAAATCCAATGTGCCAATCTCATGTCTTGTCATGGGTGACCCCGAATTTGTAGATCAACCGCAGAACGTCTCATCTGATAGGACGGCTTATGTGCGAGGATACCATCTAAGTGTAAGAGGGCATTGAGATCACACATCACAAGTGTTGTCTGAGAACAGAAGAGAGCTGATATTTAGTTGTTTTAACCAAAAACAGCGCCACCTTTGTCCATGGGCTGTATTTGGTATTGCAGCTCTACCTCTTTTATTCACATACTGAAATACTAAATATATCCCACAGATAAAAAAAAAAAGTTCTGCTTCTTCTTCAAATATTGGAGTAAAGTTGTAGTTAGAGATGAGCGAGTACTATTTGAAACTCGTGTTTCGAATAGCATGAACCCATAGGAATGAATGGATGAAGCTGGCACACAGAGGATTAAGCAGCCGGCCGCCAGCAAAGTCTGTGTACCGTCCGCTTCCATTCATTCCTATGGGTGCGTGCTATTTGAAATGGCCGTTTCGAATAGTACTCGCTCATCTCTAGTTGTGGTATCTGATGCCACCTCTATAAAGCGGACTGTACCCAAAGCGGCTCACAGCTGAAAAAAAAACTGCAGCAATAGCCAGGATGAGGCATCTGTACGGGCACCGTGCCTTACTATATGCCTATACAGTGCGAGATGTTAGGGCTAGTTCACATGGAGCTAGTGACCGCATATTTTGATCCTGATTTTGACACGGGAACCGCGTCAGAATAGGACCAAAATGCGACTGCCGCGACTGTCTGCTCCGTAGTAGGCCCAAATGAATGGGCCTAGTCTGGAGGGTGCTGTTGTGAGGTGGACGCCGCAGCTGAATCAGCCATGGAATCCGCCTGAAGAAAGAGCAGCTCACATCTTTTTTCCATGAGCGGTCTACATAGACGTCTATTGTGAGGGGTCGGATTTTGAGGTGGATTCGGCGTCAAAATCCGCCCCCACTTGCCCCTTACAGCCTTCTGCTGAAAGTATGTGCAGACAATATTCCTTTTGGAGAAGTGATTCTGGTTTGGCCATTATTTTATTTTTATTCAGGCATTTTTCTGCAGAGAGCAGCCTTCCAAAAGGTGGCACTAGAGCACGTTTCTCTTTTATACCAATGAGGTTTTATTTGCATACTCCCTACCCAGAATTCTTAGCGGGGCATACATGGTCTCTATACAATCCCTTAGAGAATCTTACCAATCTATTCTTCTGACAGAAGGCTGACAACACGACGTGTACGGCCTCTAGTCTAAACCATGTCCTATTTGAGACTTTAATAGAAATTTCTAAACACCGGTTTCTGTCGTTTCTAACACTATGTCAGGATTTCCTGCTGAGAAATGGTATACAGCGCTCGGGACAAGGACAGGCTTGTTTTATCAATGAGAAGCGTCTTGTAAGTAGAGCGTCCTTTAATAAGATTGTCATATTAAATAGAAACATCTACATAGTTTCAGAAAGCGCTCACGTTTCTGGGCTGGATTTCTAATCTAACCTCAGTAACGTATCTGATCCTGACATATCTCTGGAGACGGCTTTCATCCTCAGCATAGGAATGAAGATTACGTTCAGACTCAGATGAAGAGCAGGCCTGGATCACGTAAGTCTCTGTAGATGTGAAGGAGTCTTTGGGCGGCTGCACTGGAGATGATGTCTTCATCCACACCCAGGCGCTCTCTGAGGTTCTTCACTTCCTTTAGTAAACGCTGAGTATGAAGAATGAAATCTAATCAGATGATTGACATCCAATGTATATGAACTCATAAACATACTACAAGTCTCCTGTAACCCTTTACCTTCCTTGCAGGCTTCTCGCCACTCAGCTTCACTGACAGGTCTCTACCATTACGTACATAGGAGACCTGTCAAGTATCTGTTGCTTGCAGACCTTCGTCATCGAACCCAAGTGGGTACTAAATGAAGGAGGCCGCTGGCTACCCCCTCCCATGGCTGTGCAAACTAAGACTGTCGCTCAAAAATCTCCCCTGGGATATATAATCTGCTGTGTGTGAATAATGCTGACTACAGACATCTCAACAGAGCTCAGAAAGACGGGGCAGACCAAATAATATACGATTGCAGTATCAGCCATGAGAATTTGTTGGCAATCTCTTAAGAATGGAGATGCAGCTGCCTCAGCCTTGTGTGCATCAATCTGCATAGAAGTAGAGATACTGCGGCCACACACAATGATATTTGTTTTCTACAGCCATGTTTTTTTCTTTTTCAATCACCTTGGCTAGCAATGACATCACACACGTGAGCACTGTCAGTCATGGCGTTCCTCGTGCCAGGGATTCGCTGGAGCAGTCAGGTTGGCAGACAGAGACATCATAGCTGCAGCCGTATACAGAAAGACAGATCATGGACACCAAAGCACCAGGTCTGAAATGTCCAATGACATCCATCACCTGATCAGGAACGTCACACTGAATGTTTTATGGTTTTTGTTTATCTGGCTCTGTTCAGCTATTCCAAAGATGTAAACCCTGTTGCTGTTAATGCAAATTATATATATATATAATATATATATATAAATAAAACAATCCGGTCTGTCAGCAACTTGTATGGATGGAAAATGTCCTTTTATTGGAAAAAGCAGTACACCACCTATCGGTCCACAATGGGACCTTTCTCAAGTGCTTTCCAAGTCCCATTGTGGACCGATACGTGGTGTACTGCTTTTTCCAATAAAAGGACATTTTCCATCCGTACAAGTTGCTGACAGACCGGATTGTTTTTTCTATTGCAAACCCTTTTGCCTGGAGAGGAGTTTCTGAGATGCAATTTGTGGGATTATTTTTCTTTGAAATAAATAAAAAAAAAAAAATAAAAAAAAATATATATATATACAGTATATATATATATATATATATATATATATATATATATATATATATATATATATATGTATATGTATATATATATATATGTATATATATATATATATATATATTGTCTCGCCAGGTGCAGGGACCAGTAATATGAGCATGGCAATGGTGTCTTAATTTTTTAAGCGTTGTGCTCCCAATAATTGACCTTTGGGGGTCTGGGGGGCATTTTAACATTATTATGATGATTTATTTTTTGCTGATTTCCCCTATAACAAGGGCTGATACATTAGCTCCAGTTACAGAAGGAATACAACCTTATAGTCAGTGGCGTAACTACCACCATAGCAGCGGTAGCAGCTGCCACAGGGCCCGGGACATTAGGGGCCCGGTGACAGCTGCTACGGCTGCTATCATTATACTCCGAGGTCTTTTCGGACCCCCGAGTATAATGATCGGGGCCCCCTGTTGGTGGAATACTTTCCACCAACAGGGGGCCCCGAAGCTGCAGCAACGGCTGAGACACAGGAGCTGCAGCTCTGGCTCCTGTCAGCGCTTCAGGATGCTCCCCCTCTCTCCCCCCTCCCTTTCTCTGCTGTCCTCTGCCCACCAATGAGAGGAGGAGGCGGGGCTTATCCCTGCCGAGCTCCTGCCGTCCTGCACTGGAGGAAGAAAGGAAGAAGGAAAATGAAACTAAAGCTACACAGGTACATACTGGGGTTACTTATTAATGTCAGGCATATGGGGTGATTACTTGTGTTTTAGTAACTCCATGTGCCTCATATTAATAGCAGTTAACCCCATCATCTCCCTCACATTAACCCCTGTGTGCCTCACCATAAGAGTTACTGATATGTGAGACATATGGGGGTAATAATAATGAAGATACTTTATTATTACCTCCATGTCTCTCACATATCAGTAACTCTTATGGTGAGGCAGACAGGGGTTAATGTGAGGGAGATGATGGGGTTAACTGCTATTAATATGAGGCACATGGAGTTACTAAATTGTAATGCACATGACCAGATTTTTTATCCACAATTTGTCCTGGTATAGCGGTCAGCGGGTGACGTGACAGTATTTAGTCCTGTAGGGGCCACTAAGGGACATAATACTGTGTGCAGTGGCCACTATGGGGTATAATACTGTGTGCAGGGGCCACTATGGGACATAATACTATCTGCAGGGGCCACTAAGGGACATAATACTGTGTGCAGGGGCCACTATTGGGTATTATACTGTGTGCAGGGGCCACTATGGGACATAATACTGTGTGCAGGGGCCACTATTGGGTATAATACTGTGTGCAGGGGCCACTATGGGACATAATACTATCTGCAGGGGCCACTAAGGGACATAATACTGTGTGCAGGGGCCACTATGGGACATAATACTGTGTGCAGGGGCCACTATTGGGTATTATACTGTGTGCAGGGGCCACTATTGGGTATTATACTGTGTGCAGGGGCCACTATGGAACATAATAAAGCGCGCAGGAATGCGTAGGAGGGACTCGGTCGAGATCTTCGGTGTCGGGGGGGCCCCATGTCAAAAGTTCGCCACGGGGCCCCGCCATTCCTAGTTACGCCACTGCTTATAGTATATACATCAGGCCTGATCTTGGTTCTCTAGGACCCCGTAGTTAAATAGAACTTGCCTCAAGTTTGGGAATCTAAAACAGTGACCTGTCTTTGCTTCTGGGGAGTAAGGCCCCAATCTGGTAATGCCAGATCCATGTGTGACTCCTTTAACAAATTTTATAACTCTTAATTTGCCGTAAATGAGCCTTGGACTCATCTCTGACCCCTCCGGTCACATGAATTGTGTCGCTGCAGCGAAGGCCCATACATTTCACTTTACTGCGCATTCAGGCAAATTAAAAGAAGCCGTGGACAGGTTGAGATTTCCAAGTCTGAGACCTTAAACCTAAGTGGCTTAAAGATGTGCTGCTAGTTTAGGGGTCCCCAAACCTGGTAACAGATTCCCTTTAATGTAAATGAAATGATCGTGTGACTTAGAGCTGTCTTCCATGCTAAACTAGTAACAAAGAACATGCGACTTACCTCGCGAGCACTGAACAGCTGCTGAACTTTTCCTAAATCCAAATCAGGGGACTGACATTCATTGTTTGGCTCATGTTGTTGAAGTAAGAGCTAAGAAATACAATGAGACAACCAGAGCGTTGGGTGAGTCTCAGTGCTAAGCTTTGCGTGAAGTAACACTATCACCATGTCCTTCATCTAGATATGTGCTACCAGTTACAACTGTAGTATCTGATATAATTTGGCCGCCCATTAACATAGGCAGCGTAAAAAAAAAAAAAAGACAGGTGGGGTCAGCCGTATTAAAAAGGGGCAAAGTGTACCCGGTTTATAAACATGAATCTAAACTAACTTATGCTAGGTTCACACTAGCGTTCGGGTCTTCGTTCTCAGCTTTCGGTCTTCTGCCGGCAGAAAACGGAAAGCTGTCAGAGCGGGTCCAGCCGTGAGCGCCGGTGGAGAGCATAAAACGCTCACCGGCACTCACAGCTGGACATCTTTCAAACCCATTCAAATGAATGGGTTTGAAAGAGTCCTGCAGGTTTCCATCTCCTGCCTCTGTTTTGTGCAGGAAACAGAAACCTGCAGAACGGAGACCGGGCGCAGATGTGAACAAGCCCTTACACATGTACAACGTTTGACAAAGTGTGCCTACATCATCAATAGACACCACAATAAATCTAAAAAAAAGTTCCACCTGTGAAAAATATGGGGAAAAAAAGGGGAAGATGCTAAATATCCCCAATATGTTTGGGATATAATCAGGATACCTATGGATGTGCTCCATTCACTGGGAAGAAGACATATAAAACTATCCTACAGTGATCACCTATGGATGTTACTAGCTCGCTGCATCAAAGGGTCACAGATTCCAGCATCTGTGATTTATATCTCTCTATATTATAAAAATGAATTCTTATATATATATATATATATATATATATATATATATATATATATATATATGTATATATATATATATATATATATATGTATATATATATATATATGATTAAGCTGTAACACTATACAAAATCTTTTTAACATCTACTTGAAACGAATGACATTAGGCGATTTACTGCAATGTTACCTTGAAGCGGCTGATAACAGCCAGATGTAGCGAGGCCACAACATGTAAATGAGAGCTTAGTATCTGCACCTCGACAGCCGGGATGGATCCCTCTGATGAAAGATCTGACACAGGTTCCTAATGAAATAAAAAGCAATATACAAAGGATTAGGGTCCATTCACACAGTGGAATATGACACAGATTTTGGCACGGAATGTGTGTCAGAATCAGCGCTGGAAAAAAAAAAAAAAAGACTTCCATTGCCTTCAATGGGTTCCGTTTTCCGCGCGGAACCCATTGAAGACAACTGAAGTCACAGATCACTTCTAGGCTGCTTTTTGCTTCAGAAACATGAATGTTAAGACATTTAGCAACACTGGATTTTATTTATTTTTTTTCATGTAGATTGTGAGCCCCATACAGGGATCACAATGTACATTTATTTTCCTATCAGTATGTCTTTGTAGAATGGGAGGAAATCCACGCAAACACGGGGAGAACATACAGACTCCTTGCAGATGTTGCTCCTGGCAGGATTCAAACCCATGACTCCAGCGCTGCAAGGTTACAGTGCTAACCACTGAGCCACCGTGAGCAACATTGGATTTTATGTCCAGACATGTCAGGTAGCGATCAGAGAGTAGGATGGGCTGCACCATAAACATCAGTACAATGAACAGGACTCAAAACGTATTACAATATAAAAAGTTCTTGTGTAAACTCAGTCCCTGTGTAATCATAACCTAATGTCCCCCCCACCCCGAGGATTTAATCCCCTCCTCCCTCAGCCTTATTTCAATTTTCATTTTATTTACTCCCGGCCTTCTAAACGCCATAACTTTTTAATTTTTCCATTCACAGAGTCGTATGAGGACTTAACAATTTTGGGACAAATTACACTTTGTAGTGGCTCCATGTAATATTGTGTACGATGTACTAGAAAGCTGGGGGGAACAATGTGGAGGAATAAAGAGAAAAACATTCTTATGAGCTGTTTTTTTTTGCTCACTATACAGCTAACATGACAGGTCAGGTATTCGATGGCTCGGCACGATTTTATGGCTATACCAAATTTATATACTGGTAGTTCTCTTTTTTGTATGTTTTAAACCCTTAAAAATAATACAAAACTCCTGGATGTCCTCCCCCATTTTCCCCTTTTGTTCTCCTATCTCGTCTTACCTTGTTTCATTGTTGGTTTTATTGGTTTACCATGGGCCCTGGTTGACCCATTTTTTTTGCGCACTGCGTTATTTACAGGCCTGATTTACTTGTGTTTTTATTATTAATGTATTTTACTCTGTTGGTTTCTTTTGTAATTTTTTTTTTTTTTTTACTATCTCAATGTTTGCCTTGTCTTGTTGCCTTCCTTATATGATAAACCTCTTTAAAGAGGACCTTTCATGGTTTGGGGCACAGGTAGTTCTATATACTTCTGGAAAGCCGACAGTGCACGTCCATAGACGAGTATTATCAGGAGGGGAGGGGGCGTTCCTCCCCGCTCACACTCTACAGCGCGATAGGCGCTGCTGTGCAGAAGGACATTCCTGGCTGACTGTCAGGAACGCCCTTCTGACTGTAAAGCGCTACGGTACCGGGGCCAATAGCTCTTCACCTGGGGCACAGATCGGGAAAGCCAACAGTGCGCTGAATTTAGCGCACTGTCGGCTTTCCAGCGGTATATAGAACTGCCTGTGCCCCGGACCATGAAAGGTCCTCTTTAACCCCTTCCCGACATGCGCCGTAATAGTACGGCGCATGTCGGGTCTGTAACTATGGCGACCGCCCGGGAGCCGGGCGGCCGCCATAGCCGCGCGGGTGTCTACTGGTTTAAGCAGTAGACAACCAGCTCTAATGCCTCCGATCGGTCCCCGGACCGATCGGAGGCATTAACCCCTCCGGCGCCGGAGGCGCCATTTTCTCGGCGCCGCATGGGCGCCGCCATTTTGGCCGGGATCGCCGGCTCCTGGAGCATGCTCCAGGGCTGACGTCCCGTTGCCATGACAGCCGGGAGCCTTGTACAGGCTCCCAGGCTTGTCTGCAAATCCTCTCTTTTGCAGGCTGGTCTATGCAGCCTGCAAAAGAAAGGATGCTTTTTGCAATGCATTGCAATGCATTAGCATTGCAATGCATTGCATTAGTGATCAGACCCCCTGGGGTTCAACACCCCTAGGGGGTCTAATAAATGCAAAAAAAAAAAATAAAAAAAAAAGTTAAAAAAAATATAAAAAAATATAAAAAGAATTAAAAGTTCAAATCACCCCCCTTTCCCTAGAACACATATAAAAGTAGTTAAAAACTGTGAAACATATACATGTTAGGTATCCCCGCGTCCGAAATCGCCCGCTCTACAAATCTATAAAAATATTTTTCCTGTTCGGTAAACGCCGTAGCGGGAAAAATAGTCGAAAGTGCCAAACCGCCGTTTTTTCACTGTTTTGATTCTGATAAAAATTTGAATAAAAAGTGATCAAAGCAATAACATTTCCCGAAAATGGTAGAACTAAAAAATACACCCGGCCCCGCAAAAAAAGACGCCCTATGCATCCCCATACACGGACGTATAAAAAAGTTACGGCCGTCGGAATATGGCGACTTTTAGAAAAAAAATTTTTTTAACAGTTTTGGAATTTTTTTTAGGGGTCAAAATGTAAATAAAACCATATAAATTTGGTATCCCTGGAACCGTACCGAAACACAGAATACAGGGGACATGTCATTTTGGCTGCACAGTGAACGCCGTAAAACCAAAGCCCGTAAGAAAGTCGCAGAAATGCATTTTTTCTTCAAATCCACCCCATTCTGAATTTTTTTTCCTGCTTCCCAGTACATTATATAGAATAATTAATGGCGGCATCATGAAGAAAAATTTGTCCCGCAAAAATTAAGACCTCATATGGCTCTGGGAGCGGAGAAATAAAAAAGTTATGGGGTTTAGAAGGAGGGGAGTCAAAAACGAAAAACGAAAATCAAAAAATGCCATCGGCGGGAAGGGGTTAAATAAACAGTTTTAAAAAAAGGGAAAAAAAATCCCAAACTTTGCAAAAAAAATAAAGGCTCCATACACATAAATATAAAATTACAGGTCTCATAAAATTATGGATGTCACAATATGACTTACCGTATTTTCCGGACTATAAGGCGCACATAAAAACCTACGATTTCCTCAGAAATCGTAAGTGCGGCTTATAGTCCGGTGCGCCTTATATATGGATGGAAGCGGCGGCAAAGTCTGCGTGCCGCTTCCGTACATACATAAAAGGCACCATAAGGGGGCATTCACACTACAGAACGCCGGCGTGTATCACAGCCGTACACGCCGGCGTTACAGCAGGGCTGCCGGACATTTCCTATTCATTTCTATGGGAGCCGGCATGCGAGCGCGCCCCATAGAAATGAATGGACAGACACTTCCCATTCATTTCTATGGGAGCCGGCATGCGAGCGCTCCCCATAGAAATGAATGGAAAAAAGCAGTCCATTCATTTCTATGGGGAGCGCTCGCATGCTGGCTCCCATAGAAATGAATGGGAAGTGTCCGGCAGCCCTGCTGTCACGCCGGCCTGAAACAGAACGTGAAACTTACCGAGCGGTGCAGGGCGGGCGGGCGGGCATTCAGGCCTCCTCTTCCTCCGATGTCCTGACCACTTCCTCCGGCGCTCGCGAACTAATGGCCTGGGCGCATGCGCAATATCATAATGCTTCTACGGCTACTGCGCATGCGCCCAGGCCATTCTCAGCGAGCGGCGGAGGAGGAGGACGGAACATCGGAGGAAGAGGAGGCCTGAATGCCCGCCCACCCTGCACCGCTCGGTAAGTTTCACATTCTGTTTCAGGCTTTTATTTTAAAACGGGGGGGTAGTTTAATCTAACTTTTACGGTTGGGCTATATCAGCATGATTTTGCTGATAGAGCCCCTCCTCGCCTGCCGAGCGCTTCCAATAGAAGCGGCTGGCACGCGGGGGGTTAAGCGGCCGCTGACAAAGTCTGCCTGCCGCCGCTTTCAATAACATATAATGCGCACCGGACTGCGGCTTATAGTCCGGTGCGCCTTATATATGAACCGAGACGGACTATAAGGCGCTCATGGGCAATGCGGCTTATAGTCCAGTGCGCCTTATAGTCCGTAAAATATGGTAAGCAGATTTTGGCCTCTTCCAAAGATTTCTATTATTTTTTTTTTTATTTTTTTTTATTAAACATGAAAAAAGCCTTGCTAGTTTTGGTATTACTGGGACTGACACATATAATATAAGGAACGTGACATTTTCACAGCATAGTGAACGCCAGGAAAACTACACCCATAAGAAAATGAGTCAATTGTGTTTTTTTCCCTAATTCCACTTCATTCCAGCAGCACAGAATATTAAATGGTGCTGCCATTATGTACAATTTTTTTCTAAAAGTCCTCATTCGGCTATGTGAAGGTAGCCTTAGAATAACTGACCTCTTGAACCTGGAGACAAAACTCTTTTCCGTCAGGGGTTACACCTCGCACCTCATGTACATCAAGCTCCTTCACTAATACTTCTGACAACAGCCAGTGCAGTACAACAGAGCAGAGAGATCTCCCTATGGAAAAAGCACAGAAATCTGTAATACGAAGTCATCATTGAACTAGAGCACGCTCACTTTAAAAATGACTTATAAATAGGTAAGAAATCTTAATCTAAATACATTCTATATATACATACACACACACACACACACACAGCGTTGGCCAAAAGTATTGGCACCCCTGCAATTCTGTCAGATAATACTCGTTGTCTTCCAGAAAATGATTGCAATCACAAATTCTTTGGTATTATCTTCATTTAATTTGTCTTCAATGGAAAACCACAAAAAGAATTGTCAAAAAGCCAAATTGGATATAATTCCACAGCAAACATAAAAAGGGGGTGGACAAAAGTATTGGCACTGATTGAAAAATCATGTGATGCTTCTCTAATTTGTGTAATTAACAGCACCTGTTACTTACCTGAGGCATCTAACAGGTGGTGGCAATAACTAAATCACACTTGCAGCCAGTTGAAATGGATTAAAGTTGACTCAACCTCTGTCCTGTGTCCTTGTGTGTACCACATTGAGCATGGAGAAAAGAAAGAAGACCAAAGAACTGTCTGAGGACTTGAGAAGCAAAATTGTGAGGAAGCATGAGCAATCTCAAGGCTACAAGTCCATCTCCAAAGACCTGAATGTTCCTGTGTCTACCGTGCGCCGTGTCATCAAGAAGTTTAAAGCCCATGGCACTGTGGCTAACCTCCCTAGATGTGGACGCAAAAGGAAAATTGACAAGAGATTTCAACGCAAGATTGAGCGGATGGCGGATAAAGAACCTCGACTAACATCCAAACAAGTTCAAGCTGCCCTGCAGTCCGAGGGTACAACAGTGTCACCCCGTACTATCCGTCAGCGTCTGAATGAAAAGAGACTGTATGGTAGGAGACCCAGGAAGACCCCACTTCTTACCCAGAGACATAAAAAAGCCAGGCTGGAGTTTGCCAAAACTTACCTGAGAAAGCCAAAAACATTTTGGAAGAATGTTCTCTGGTCAGATGAAACAAAAGTAGGAAAAGGCCTCAACATAGAGTTTACAGGAAAAAAAAAAGAAACCTTCAAAGAAAAGAAGACGGTCCCTACATCAAACATGGCGGAGGTTGCTTTGCTGCCTCTGGCACTGGACTGCTTGACCGTGTGCATGGCATTATGAAGTCTGAAGACGACCAACACATTGTGCAGCATCATGTAGGGCCCAGTGTGAGAAAGCTGGGTCTCCCTCAGAGGTCATGGGTCTTCCAGCAGGACAAGGACCCAAAACACACTTCAGGTCAGCACTAGAAAATGGTGGTGAGAGAAAGCCCTGGAGACTTGTAAAGTGGCAGCAATGAGTCCAGCCCTGAATCCCATAGAACACCTGTGGGGGAGGGGCAGAGATCTCTTGATGGCAGTTTGGAGAAGGCCCCCTTCACATCTCAGGGGGGACCTGGAGCAGTTTGCCAAAGAAGAATGGTCTAAAATTCCAGCAGAGCCTTGTAAGAACCTCATTGCTGGTTACCGGAAGTGGTTGTGCGCAATTATTGTGTCTAAAGGTTGTGCTACCAAGTATTAGGCTGAGAGGGCCAATACATTTGTCCGGCCCATTTTTGGAGTTTTGTGTAAAATGATCAATGATGTGACTTTTTTTTTCATTCTCTTTTGTTTTTTTTTTCATTGCAAGCAAAATAAATGAAGATATTACCAAAGAGTTTGTGCTTGTAATCATTATCTGGAAGAACACGAGTATTATCTGACAGAATTGCAGGGGGGCCAATACTTTTGGCTAACACTGTATATATGTATATGTATATATTACAACTAGCCTCTGCCCGCGTTGGCGTCAATGATGCGCCTATATTCAGCAAATTGCTGCCGTCGATGGTTTGCCTGCTCTGCCATTTTGGCAGCTCTAAAGCTGTCCTGCTGCTGAACTTGTTCCTTGCACCGTGCTTGTGATTGTTCCGACATCTCAGCAGCTCGCTGGAACGTCATACAATGAGCGTGTGGTTGGCGTCAATGATCTCCGTCAGCTCCTCTTGAGGAGAACTCTGTTGACTTCTGGCTTCCTTCATAGTTCTCGTTGTTTGCAACAAATTAGAGTTTCTTTTTCCCAGCATGTTTAAAATTGGCAAACTGCCAATTTGGATGAAAGGTGTTTGCCCATTTCAGTGTGTCAGCATTGCCTGGAGCAGATCAGATAATAGGCAAATGTGTGTACACAATCCACTGAGGGTTGGTGAGTGTTTACACATAGAGATAGCAGCCCCGGCTGAGATAAGGTGCTGCCAAGAACAGTATAATATAGTTTGTGAACATAAATTCATAACAGTCGTGAAGCCATGTCATTTACTGGGATAAAAAAGTAGCCTATGTGTTAATTGAGGTTACAAATTATCTATGTGCTGAATTTCATCCAAATCCGTTCAGCCGTTTTTGCGTCATTGAGGAACAAACATCGAAACATCCAAACACACAAACTTTCACATTTATAATATTAGTAGGATACAATAGTTGTGGGAAGTTACAGATGACAACTACATTTTACAGTTTTGGATGAACGGATAGTGCGGTATGTCTCTACGTAAGATTGTAATATATCTCCCAGCAGGAGCCAAATACTTATAGCTGAGAACAGGATTGGATCAAGTGTAGTGAAGCTTCAGGAAAGGCTCCTCTGGTTTACGTATGACATGATCTGACCCCATTTTTGGCTCTACAAACAAGGCTCCTGCTGGGAGTTGTATTGTAATGGGTTGAGTGTGGCCCAACAGACCCTACAAGACCCTGCAATTCATTTCAAGCAGATGTTTTATACTTGGACTACGGACTAACAGATTTTCCATACTGAGCACACTATACATGTTTTCTCACACCCCCGTGCCATGAGTTTGCACGTGAGGGTAAGCCGTTTTCATGGATCCCTGGCATGTTATATGAGTTCACTGATCGGTCACACAGACTGTGTAAACAACCGTCACGTAAATGAATCCTATGTTGAAAACGCTATCACACGGATGTGAAAACCCGTCCGTCGTGTGAATAGGATTCTACTACAGAACTTTAACCCCTTAAATACTCTTAAATTGGGTTACAAGGCCTGTAAATACGACCAGGAATATGTATATAGAGATATATAATTTTGTTTTGTGGAAGTCATTTATGTGTAGGATCAGTAGATAATAGTCTCCTGCTCATTTAGAAATGTGGGTCTGGCTGTCGTACCCCACGCCTGGAGGATTCAGCCGCTGGACCCATGATGACCAGATGAGTGATAACAAAGGATAAAGATTTCAGACATGGGTATAGCAGCCGTCAGTCAGTGACCTATACAGTAATGTGAGAATCAGAGGAAATCTTGATAGATTACTTTATAAAGGCGGGTTCACATCTGCGCCCCGGTCTCTGCTTTCAGGATTCCATTTTCTGCCGGCAGGAGACGGACGCCCAGCAGTCAGTGTCCGCCCATGAGCATTTTGTGGTCTCCGTGGCGAAACTGTTTTTTGTTTTTTTAAAACGGACACAAAGTCCCGTATGTCCGACTTTGTGTCCGGTTAAAAAAACGGTTTCACCACGGAGATCAGAAGAGTCACATGAATGGGTTTGAAAAGTGACTGGAAGTTTCCATCTCCTATCCAGTTTCTCGGGCAGAAGACAGAAACCTAAAAGCGGAGACCGGGGCGCAGATGTAAACCTGCCCTAAGTCAATGGTGTTAATCAGGATTCTATAGTGTCCAATTCAAAATGGATTAAACAAAGCAAAAGCATCCATTATACACAAAACCAATGACAGTGAGAGCTTAATATATTATGTCCCATTAGATTTTATCAATTCTGCTTAGGTAGAAAACCACAACTGTACTGTAATGGAAGGAGCTACTGCCCTAAACAACAGCTGACCCCTGGACTTTTTCTTACAAGGCCCCAATGAACCCAAGCTACACCTAATGTGTGTATGTGCAATATGCAATGGCACAAACTAAGAAAATGTCCTTTAAAGGGGCTCTATCAGCAAAATTATGCTGTATGAGCCCCACATATGCGTGAATAGCCTTTAAAAAGGCTATTCAGGCACCGCTAATCTTATTTTAAACCCCCGTCCCGTTTTAAAATAAAACTATAAAAACAAATAGGTAAATCATACCTGAACGTGCACGGACGTCATGTTCTGGCACGCCCACCTCTTCTTTCTTCTTTCGGCGACGCCCTCCGGTCCTGGCTCTTCTCCGGCTTCATCTTCATCCTTTTCCGGTGGTTCAAATCCGATTGGTTGAAATCCGGCGCGTGCACTGCCATTGAGAAAAATGGCGCTGGAGTGTGTGCAGTAGCTCCAACCAATCGGATTTGAACCGCCGGAAGAGGATGAAGATAAAGCCAGGGAAGAGCCAGGACTAGAGGGCGTCGCCGAAAGAAGAGGTAGGCGTCCCAGAAGATGACGTCGGATCGCGAATCACCGTCCAGGGTGCACGTTCAGGTATGATTTACCTATATGTTTTTATAGTTTTATTTTAAAATGGCACGGGGGTTTAAAATAAGATTAGCAGTGCCTGAACAGCCTTTTTAAAGGCTATTCACGCATATGTGGGGCTCATACAGAAACATTTTGCTGATAGAGCCTCTTTAAATCAGGGCTGTGGAGTTGGTCGGACAAGCCACCAATTCTGACTCCTACTTTTCCAACTCCGACTATAACTATATATCATTTTATTTTGAAGCCGGAGTTGGAAACTTTTTTCAGACTATAAAGCCCTGTTATAAATAGCTAAACAATTACATATTTTTCCATCACAGAATAGAAACACACTACTGCTGTGAAAACGTAAGGCCAAACATGGAGCAGGCGCAGTATACAGATGTTACAAGCGATGGTGGTGATAGATGGTGCACAACCCTATTTAAAGAACATTATCCCAGGGCTTGAAATTCACTTACCTGATCAGAGTTTTTGTCCAGGCTGGCTCTGACTCCGGGTCACATGATCAGCCTCTATCCTCAAAGTCACTCTGCCCAGTCTTTCCTCTCATTTTCAAAGGTCATTACCCTGGTATGAGGTCTGGCTGCCTATAGTAAAGCCAACCCCCATAGCACAGGTAGAACTATCTGCACAAAGAGGAGAAGAGATAGGAAGCGGAGTGACTTTGGGGACAAAGACTGGTTCTGATCATGTGACCTTAAGTCGGAACAAGTCTTTAACCCCCAGGACCAGCTGCAATAACACCCGGACCAGGTAGGTTAATTTCAAGTCCGTGGATAACTCCTTTAAGAAATCAACATTTCCTATCTCAGTAAATTAGGGTCAATGACACAGCAGGGCGATTAACATATCAGTAAATTTTGGAAGGAAAATGAAGTACCTAATGCACCACAATGCAAAACACACAATCTCCATGTAGATGTCGTCCTTACTTGAATTACACCCTGAGACCACCTATAAGGCTAAGGCCTAATTCACACAATGATGAAAAACAGCTGTCATACAGCCATTTTTAAAACAAAGAGTAAGACCTGGTTCACATATGCGCCAAACGAAAATCTAATCTGCATAAAAAAGCGGTTACTTTAGGAAACCCACTGACCCTATAAGACTATAATGGGGTCCGTGTGGTTTCCGCACAAAAAAATGCAGAGAGAAAAGTGACTGCAGCGCTTTTCTCTCTGAATTTTTCATGCAGAGAGGGGAACGGAAAGGCCAAACACAGATGTGAACCGGGCCTAAATAGTCACATGTCCGGTTTTGTTTTATCAACATGTTCTATCTTTGTTTTTTGTGATAGACCCAACAGAACTAACCGTGTCTGTTTTCAATGGCTGTAAAAATGGACGTCCGAGTTACAAGAGCAAAGTTACAAGGTTGGCTGGGTCAAGGAAAACATAAACCCAGAAACAGTGAAATTCTGTCAGCCATCAAAAAAAGGAAAATTGTACATGGAACGAATACAAAACACCCAATAAAAAGGACCAATTTGTTTCTCGCAGCCAAGAAATGGACAGTCATGTGACTATAGCCTAATACAGAAATGGTACAGAGCAGTTACCTGATTTTTCATTCTTTAATGCCCGAGCCAAGATCATGGCTGACACTCGAACTGAAGCTTTAAAATGTATTGTATAACTAGGTCCCTGGTTAAAAAATGCTGTAGACGGTGCCCCCTGTTGGTCACTTCCAGAGGACGATTTCCAAATAGCTTGCACTGTATCCTTCAGCGAAGTGTGTGATAAACCAGAGCAATGTGCAGCCACGGGGTTTAGACGCAGGCAATGCAATATGTCAATAACGTGCTCCTGTACAGGTATACAGATTCCATGTTTGTACGAGGAAGACGTGTGTCGCTGTAGAGGGTTAGCAAATCCCTTTAAACTGTAAGACAAGGAGCAACATATTCTAATAGGGAAATCAAATCGGTCTGAATCTTCTCCATTTAAGGGGAAAGCAAATTCTTTCGTCTCCCCGGGTTTTAACAACAAAACAGGAAAAGAATAAGAAGTGATTGGGTCAGTACTTATGAGGACACACAAGGTCCAGCCGTGCTCCAAGACAAAGTCACTCTTGTTTTCCAAACTACAGCATGCGGTCATATAGGATTTCTGAAGCATCTGGGTCCATGACACCCGGATGTCACATGTGACTGGACGAGTCGTCCTCTGCCCAGACAGCAACGCTTGGCTCAGTGACATCACCTGGTTGAGCTTTGTTAAGGATTTGCTCTTCTCATCCGAAAGGATCTTCAACGCAGAGAATCTAAAGAATAAGAAAGAGGAAAAGTTTTGAATATATAGACATTTACACATTACACAGGCATTGCTAATAGTGTTATATATGTTGTCCTGTCCTGAATAGCTCGAAATATAGCAAAATATTACAAAAAAAAGAGTTTTGTGCCATTTTACCTGCTGCAGCGATATATTCTGGATTGCAGATGGCTGTGATATAAGAATGTTGTCTGCACCCATACTGTGAAGATATCTGTGTACTCAGATTATGCTGCTCTGCACAACTTTAATACTTCCATGTTCTGTCTGCAGTAAACCTTATGTGCAGCAGGGGGCAGAACAGAGCCTTACATAAAATTCCAAACATGGAGGATATATACATGTGCTTATTATATTCCCCTCAATGACTGTACATTCTGCTACAACAACATAGGGACGGTCACACTAGCTTGTTCTGGTTCCTAAAAAGGAATAGGCGGACCACTCAAATGTGGGTTACACACGGTGTCCGACAGACCCCATTGATCACAATGGGGGCCGGTGAATGGTTGTCTTTTTCAGCCGCTGATCTCAGGCAGATATTGCGGCGCCTCCAGTGCAGAGGTTAACCTTGCCTTAAATGGCCAAAATTTATTAAGCTGTTTACGGCAGATTTCGGCTGCTAAAATGTTTTGTGTCATCACTTGGGACAACTTACAATTATATTTTGTGTTCTCATTGCTTGGCAAATTTGGAAGGTGCTGAGAAAACAAGGCAAGGCCTTCAAAAAAAAAAACACAAACTATCTGCAGAAACTGTAGAAATGGCGCAAATTTTATTTCACAATTGTAAGATAGCTGAGAATTTGCCTAGAAATATATTCGGCGCAAGTCATGGCATCTGCCTACATAAAACACACCAGTGTTAGTAAACGTGGGTCAGTAATTGTGGATCTGGATGAAAGGAGAGCAAGTCCTCTCTGTTATGCTGGATGACCCGACTCCACTGTATAAGAGAACAGAGAGGGCAAAATGGGGTAGGGGAAGGTTTAAATGGAGCAGGGGAATACAATCCGTACCTATGCCTTTCTTTATCCCTCCAGATCATGGTTTATACAATGTTTTTGAAAAAAATAAAAAAAATGGAGTAGGGGTAGGGTAAAACTTCCTGCAGGAATTCTGTGCGTTAGATGTGGGACATAGAGATGAGCGAGTACATTTGAGCGAATACCTCCGCCGCATAGTTCTTGGTGTAAAAAAGCGCCGGGGAAGGTGGGAGGGACAACAAATTTATACTGCCCCTCCCACCTTCCTTGGCACTTTTTTTTACACCAAGAACTATGCGGCGGAGGTATTCGATCGAATATACTCGCTCATCTCTAGTGGGAAACAAAGGTTTTCGTGCAGTACTGAAGCCGTTTCGAATAGCACACTTCCATAGAAATGAATGGAAGCGGCACGCAGACTTTGCCGGCGGCTGGCCACTTCACCGCCCGCGTGTCGGCTATGTCCATTCATTTCTATGGGAGCGTGCTATTCGAAACAGCTGTTTCGAATAGTGTTCGCTCATCTCTAAACACGCTCATCTCTGTGTGAAGCCCGGGGAGGTACTATTGCTCCATTCCAATATTTTATAGGAACTGTAACAAAAATATTGTAACCCCCTTGGGCTGCCACTGGGACACACTCAGACTGTACACTAGGGGGTGTGCATGAAACCTCAGACTAAGCCTACGCTTTATGGAAATGCAGCTAATATAAATTACTGCAAAAAAAAAAAAAAAAACCAGAACAAAAACAATTACATTTTTCACTGTTTTTCCACAAAATTTTTCATTTACGTAAAATTGACATGTTGCTTTTTTGAAAATGCAGCATTGTTCTCCTCATCGTATAGATCAGTGGTTCTTAACCTTGTTTGAGGTACCGAACCCACCAGTTTCATATGCACATTCAGCGAACCCTTCTTTAGTGATAAATCAAATATGATTTTTTTTCCAAATTCAAGACATAGGTATATGTTTTTTTACTGGTACACAAAATGAACCGTGCATAGGGCCTAGGGTTGGATCGAACCCTGGTTAAGAACCACTGGTATAGATACAATAGCACAAAATCTCATTCGCTTTGCTGGTACAGTAAATGCAGCATTTTTCTCCGCAACAGCCAAAATGCTCGATTTTCACAATCTCTGGCCTTAGCCTAAATGTCTCTGTATTCTTCTCTTGGTTTTACATTTAGACTAAGGCTAGGTTCACGCTAAAATTAAATTACATGTGGACCCCGACAGACCCTGATGACTATAATGGGTTCTGATGGGTTGATTTAAAATTGAAACCTACAGTGAAAAAAGTCCTCAATGCATGAGACTCCGACGCAGATGTGAACATAGCCTTAATAAGAAATAGCAATGACTAATGGGGTAATTGTTTGATCCAATATAGTAGGAATGGCGGATTTACTAAGTTTTAGACAGAGAAACAGGCTAGAAAATCTTAAACTGCGCCAGATTATCAAAGTGTCTGATGGCGTTTGATAAATCTGGCATATTGTTAGATTGTCTAGTCTAACATTAGTTAAGGGGATATCGTCACTCCTTAGGGAGAGACCACCATGTAGGTGTGTGGAGTCTTATTAAGCCATATGCGCTCCACTGAGGGATCATGGGAAGAATATGCGAATCTGTCTTCCATGATGTAAATAGGAAGACAGTGCCTCAATCATGCAGCCCACTAGGGGGCGATCCCTTTAACAGGGATCCAGAGATCCAAATAGATCGAAACAGCTGTCCTCGGCTGAGACTGTACTTGGTAAAATCCCACATCATTGCAGCAAAGGCTTCTGGAGAGGTCAGGCATGATATTAAAGGGAGCGCCCCCTAGTGGGCTGCATGACTGAGGCACTTTCTTTCTATTTACATCATGGAAGACAGATTCGCATATTCTTCCCATAGTCTAACATTACGCCACTTATTAGTTGGTTTAAAAGTAGCTGGTGCATTTTCGGTGCACAGAGTTTCAACTTAGACCAAGCCCCATTTTTGTACAAGTTGTACAGGTAAGACTATTTTCTGGTGCAAATTACACCAGAATTCTGACGCATTTTGCTTAATAAATCTCTCCCACTGTATCACCCAAAGAAAATGGAAGGTACATACTAATACTGGTGTATCTGCAATTTAAAATATGACTCCAGAATAAAAGCTGTGAAATTTGGTTCAACTCTGACACCCATAAAAGTCTTGAGCTTTGGTGCTAAATACCCTAGACACAGAATAAATAGACGGGGAAAGAAAGAGATAGAGGTAGGTAAGTAGGTAGATAGAAAAACTGGAGGGCTCCCGACAAAGCGAAAATAGATTGTTCCTTTATTCACCCATGCTATATATTACAAGCAATGTTTCAGCACATTTATTGTCTTGACATTTTCTGCCCACCTTTCAGACACGGAGCCAATTCCAGAGAGCAGCTCTTTGATCTTCTGTCCGGCATTCACAGAGCTCCATCCACGCTGCTCATCTTTGCTTCCTTTCTGATTTAACTTGCAGAGCATAAGGTGTCCCCTCTTAGACAAGGCAACTAGCTGAGTATCTTTCAAGAAAAAACAAGACATTACCTAGAGAATATTTATAAATGTAAGAGCATGTGCACACGATGTAACGCGGCGCTCATTCTGACATGTAAACTCGTGTCAGAGTCAACGCTTCAAAACAGAATCCCATTGACTTCAATGGGTTCCGTCTTATGCGCACTACACATTGAAATCAATGGGAAGCATTTTAACTGATTGATTTCAATGTGTAGCGCGCGTTAAACGGAACCCATTGAAGTCAATGGGATTCTGTTTTGAAGCGCTGACTCTGACATGAGTTTACGTGTCAATATGAGCACCGCGTTACGTCGTGTACACAGGCCCTGAGTCTGTATTAGACTGTCAGATATCAGCCCTGAGTGAGCAATGTACAGTCAGAGGGGGAGACTTTCCACCCACCCTTGTTAATAGACAAAAAAAATATATATATCACACACAATGACCACAACACATCCGTAACAAGCCCTACAATAAACTTAGCATGTTACTTATTCAACAGGATAAATCCCATAAACCTTAAAGGGATCCTATCATTGGATACCCTTTTTTTTCTGACTAACATGTAGGAATAGCCTTAAGAAAGACTATTCTTCTCCTACCTTTAGACGTCTTCTCCGCGCCGTCGTTCGGTATACATCCCGGTTTTCTTCGGTATGCAAATGACTTCTCTCGCAGCACTGAGGTCGTCTCCAGCTCTCCAGCTATGCCTCCATCTTCTTCTGGACCGCCTTTTCCCTGTATCTTCTTCTTGGCAAATGGCCACTTACACAGCTTACTGAGTAAGCAGCCATTTTCTTGGGGCCACTGGCATGTGCAGTCGTCTCTGCCCGAGGCCTAGAAAACTGAAACCCAGGATCGAAGAAGGCACAGGGAGAGGCCGTTCCAGAAGAAGATGGAGGCAGCACTGGAGAGCTCTCTTGCAGCATTGGGGACCGCCCACAGTGCTGTTTGAGCTCTGAGGACCGCCCCCAGTGCTGTGAGAAAACTCATTTGCATCCTGAAGAAAACCAGGATTTCTACCGAACGGCGGTGCAGAGAAGACATCTAAAGGTAGGAGAAGAATAGCCTTTCTTAAGGCTATTCCTACGTGTTAGTCAGAAAAAAAGGGTATCCAATGATAGGACCCCTTTAAAATGAAGATGCCAGAATTGATGTTTTCTGTTCATCTCACCTCTCAAAAACAAAAAGCAATAAAAACTGATCAAAAACTCTTATGTACCCACAAAATACAAAGTCTAAGTAAAGCTTCAAATGCAGAGAGAGATAAAATGTCACTGGTGTAAAATGCATCAGATCCCCAGCTAGATTGTAGATTGCCCTTGTAACTTACCATCCAATGAGGACACATGCGATAATGCGGCTATCATGGGTATATTGTGATGCAAGGAAGACACTGTGGCCTGCGCCATGTTGCTCGCTGCCTCTTTCTCCAGGTGTGGTATGGTCACATAGAGGAGATCGCTGGATGTGCAGCAGAAGACACCAGACATGGAGTAGGAAGTACAGGTCACAGGAGCAGGTAGTCTATAATCTTTATATGTACAGGACACGGCATCTGGATTCTCCCCACATGTCATGGACACTATAAGGCCCTTTTGGCCAACAAGCAGTAAACAGTCGCAGGCTTTATTTTCCATAGGCGGTTGCTCACTTGCAAGGTCACTCGGTACCATCCTTATGGCTCCAATAGAAACCACGGGCTGTTCCAAGTGATATAGAAGCTTTGCTGAGCCTTGGGCCGTGCATGGCTGATGTAGGGCTGCACTATTCAATGGAAAGCTTACAACCTGACCATCTGGGAACCCACAAAGGATCATGGGAGAATCCAACATGGCAGCATCAATTCCAAACAGCTTAGTGAATAACGCCGCCTCCAGAGCCAAGTTACACGGCACATCACTGCTAATAGCTTTTTCTTTCCACAGAGAAACAGAAATGAGTACGGGGTGCGGATCGCCGCTGTTTATTCCATATCCGTGAGAAAACTTAACGTCTTTGGACACGGATGTGATAGGGTTTTCATGGTTTATGGATTCCTTTCGAAGAACTGTTATCTTCCATTTGTCCTGCTGTGCGGATACCACGACAAGAAGCTCATTGACCACTGTGAACGAGCAGAGAGATGGATCTAGCAGAAGGCCAAAATTGGAGCCTATGTGGCATATAGTCATGCCTCCTCTACTGACGGCAGAGCTTGGATCCAGTAACAACCTTAGGTGAAAAAAAAGCAAATAAAATTATGTTCAGTAGTGATGGGGATTGTACGAGTACACGAAAGATCACAAGCTCATCATCAGAAGGACAAATATCACAAGCACAGGTTTCACTACATTTTTTTCTGGAAGGGTATATATATTATCATCATTTCTGAGGAGTATTTTTTGCTTGAAAGGAGCACAAAGGCCTAATAATGCCAAGCGGGTGGTTTATGTGGTGCCACATATAAAGTTACAGTCCAATACGGCATTATATCGTGTGGGTTAATGTGGGAGTGTGAACAGAGGAAGGTTAATTTTAAGGATTCTAACTACAGTATGGACGAGTTTACATTAGGACTTGTGATAGGCTTGTCTGATAAGATGTGTCTTTAGTTTGCACTTGAAACTGTAGAAATTGGGAGTTAATCTGATTGTCCGGGGTAGAGCATTCCAGAGAAGTGGTGCAGCTCGGGAGAAGTCTTGTATACAAGCGTGGGAGGTTCTGATAATAGGGGATGTAAGTGTTAGGTCATTGAGTGAACGGAGAACACAGGTTAGGCGGTAGACAGAGATGAGGGAGGAAATGTAGGGAGGTGCGGCATTATGGAGAGCCTTGTGGAGGAGGAGGATAAGTATATATTGTATTCTATATTGAATAGGCAGCCAATGTAGTGACTGGCACAGACCAGAGGCATCGCTGTAGCGTCTAGACTGATAAATGAGCCTGGCCGCTGCATTCAGAATAGATTGTAGAGGAGAGAGTTTAGTGAGGGGAAGACCGATTAGTAAGGAGTTACAGTAGTCAAGGCGAGAATGAATCAGAGAGACAATAAGTGTCTTTAGTGTATCTCCGGTAAGGAAAGGGTGTATTCTGGAGATGTTTTTGAGGTGGAGGTGACATGAACGTGTGAGTGATTCAATATGAGGGGTGAAGGAAAGGTCTGCGTCACACATGACCCCGAGGCAGCGGGCCTACTGCCTAGGAGTTATAGTAAGGCCTGAGACTGCAATGGATATATCAGGGACAGATCTATTAGATAGTGGAAACAGTAGTAGTTCAGTCTTGGAGAGATTTAGTTTCAGATAGAGTGAGGACATGATATTAGAGACAGCAGAGAGACAGTCACTGGTGTTCTGTATTAGTGCAGGGGTGATGTCACGAGAAGATGTGTATAATTGGGTGTCATCAACATAAAGATGGTACCTGAAGCCAAATCTGGCAATGGTTTGTCCAATGGGGGCTGTGTAAAGAGAAAAGAGGAGGGGGCCGAGGACCGAGCCCTGAGGAACCCCAACTGCGAGGGAAAGAGGGAAAGAAACAGAGCCCGCAAATGATACACTGAAAGTGCGGTCTGAGAGATAAGAGGAGAACCAGGAGAGCGCAGTGTCATTGAGGCCGACTGAGCGGAGCATAGTGAGGAGGAGATGATGGTCAACAGTGTCAAATACTGCTGAGAGATTCAGAAGAATAAGGGAGCGTTCACACTACTGTCGGTGTCCGACATGTAGTGTCCGCTCCTAGTGTCCACTCAAAATCTGTCACGGACACTAGATGTGTCCGTGACACCTGTCATTCACTTGAATGGGAATCGGGTGCGTTCTTTTGCACTCCGTGCCCGTCCTTCCCTGTCCGCAAGAGAAGATGTCCGACTTCTCAAGCGGACAGAGGAACCCTGCATGCAGGGTTTTTCTGTCCGCTTGAGAAGTCGGACATCTTCTCTTGCGGACAGGGAAGGACGGGCACGGAGTGCAAAAGAACGCACCCGATGCCCATTCAAGTGAATGACAGGTGTCACGGACACATCTAGTCTCCGCTCCTAGTGTCCGTGACAGATTTTGAGCGGACACTAGGAGTGGACACTACATGTCGGACACCGACGGTAGTGTGAACTCCCCCTTAGAAGAGAGAAGTCACCATTGGATTTAGCCATTAGGAGATCATTGGCGACTTTTGTGAGAGCCGTTTCAGTAGAGTGCAGAGCGCGGAAACCAGATTGAAAGGGGTCAAGCAGAGAGATAGCGGATTAAACAAGAATAGACCAGGCGTTCCAAGAGTTTGGAGATGAAGGGGAGGTTAGAGACAGGTCGGTAGTTAGGAGCATAGGACAGGTCAAGGGAAGATTTTCTCAATAACGGGGTTATGACACCATGTTTGAAAGAGGATGGGAAGATTCCAGAAGAGAGAAAGAGGTGAAATATTTTAGTAAGGTAAATCGTGACAGCAGGGGACAGAGATTGGAGAAGGTGTGAGGGGAAGGGGTCACTACTGCAGGTTGTAGGGCGAGATGAAGGAAGTAGCCAGGAGACTTCCTCTTCTGTAACAGGTTCAAAACATGAGACATTTTGATCACTTTTTATAAAATTTTTCAGGGGAAGGCAAGAAAATATTGATCTTTTTTACTTCTATGCTGTTCACTGTATGGGACAAACATTTTTATAGTTCAAGCATTTCCGGGCATGACATTTTTACTTGTGCTCTATAGAAGGGGGGTGATTTGAATTCATAAATTGTATTATATATCTATTAGATTTTTTTTTTTTCTGAGGAAGCAGATATGATTACGACCTAGGTGCCATGGTTATTATTCACCACGCCAACTAAGAGGGTAATGCAGTAGCGCTGTTTTTGGAGGACTTCCCTATATCCACTGCTGCAGCGTTCGGTGGGCTTGACACGTCACTGAAACAGAAGTGATATTTACAGTTGTGACATGACTGCATTATGTGAAGAGATTTTATCTCACATTTATCACTTGTCAAGGATTTACACTACTTATAACGTGAGTGACAATATTATAGACCATCGCCTGCCATAACACAACCAGGGTATCATAGAAAGGGTAAAATCATCTTGTACTATTCTGACAGGTTCTGATCAGCTCAAACTAAGGACATGTATCAGACAGCAGTGACCTGAATAATACGCCGGCTCACCTTCTCCGCTCGTCCCACTCCAGAAGGTATAATCCATTCCTGGCACAAAGGACATAAAGCTGCTGTGATCCTGCTGAAAGTTGTATGTGCCAAACGTCAGAAGGAAAGTGATAGGTAGTCTAGGAAGTAAGAATAAAGTCGAATTTTAATGAATCATATCTTAATCGGAATTATCCTACCATTCTGTGTATATAGTTTGCATCTCCATGGATATGGATACGGTCTGACCATGGAGTTGTTCAATACACAGAATACAGTTTCTCACCATTACTTGCTTCTTCTCCATGCTGTAGACATACACAAATCTGCTTCCGTTACAAATATAGACGTCTGTGTTCCTATAGATGATCTGTGCTTTTGATTTGGACAGACCTCCATTTGGACCCTGTAACGTGACCAAGTGCTCAACTTGAGACATTTTGGAATGGCTTGAAGCTCAAAAATGAGACCTAAAAAGATACAGAGAAAATCAATGAGGTAAGCACAGGGTTATGATCAGTATGTCTCTCATGGGTACATTAGGATCACAAAAATATGTCGAAGCTTATTAAAAAGGGGTCAGCCCAAAAATTTAGAGGACCAATCAAACTAATGGGAGCCAATCTGCAGTTACCCAGTCTGGCTACGACAATGAGGATGGAGCCGTCTGCTTCTGTACTCTATGTAAGTTCTGGCACCCTGCTATGAACAGTTGGCTGGTAGGAAGGTGGGGTGTCAGACCCCAAGAGAGCTTATATTGATGACGTATCCTAAAGAAAGCATTTAGCCCCAGTTGAAGGAGCAATGGCGTCTCCTGACCATAACTACAGGGCTGATCTGGGTACTCCAGGCCCCAGCAACTCTTACAGTTTCTGGTCCACGGTGTATCACATGACCAACAAGTCAGAGAGGAGCCACATTATGGCGGCTCCCATAGTGGTCAGTTACGTAGGAACGGTTTATTACTGTAGTTAAAGCCGACTCCACACCTATTCAATAGCTGAAGGGGAAAATGAAGAGAAATCTAGGCAGATGTCCGTCTGAAACTCGTCTTCATTTTCGGTCACGTGAATGGCCCCTTAAAGGGAAAAACCATTAAAACTCTTTTTTTTTCTAGATAACACGTCGGAATAGCCTTTAGAAAGGCTATTCGTCTCCTACCTTTAGATGTGATCTCCGCCGCGCCGTTCGTTCGAAATACCAGTTTGTACCGGTATGCTAATTAGTTCTCTCGCAGCGATGGGGGAGGGCCCCAGCGCAGGAAATGTGATGGGGGCGTCCCCATTGCTGCTCGAAAACCGACTCCAGCGCCGCCTCTGTCTTCTTCTGAATCCTCCCCTTCCTTCCTCGGCTTGACATCGGACACCTACGCAGTACGCTCTGTTCGGCGAACTTGCGGTGTCGGCACTATGGCCGCGGGCATGCGCAGTACGTTCGGCAACGTTCGCCGAACAGAGCGTACTGCGCAGGCGTCCGACGTCAAGCCGAAGAAGGAAGGGGAGGATGCAGAAGAAGACAGAGGCGGCGCTGGAGTCGGTTTTCAAGCAGCAATGGGGACGCCCCCATCACTGCGAGAGAACTAATTAGCATACCGGTACAAATCGGTATTTCGAACGAACGGCGCGGCGGAGATCACTTCCAAAGGTAGGAGACGAATAGCCTTTCTAAAGGCTATTCCGACGTGTTACCTAGAAAAAAAAAGTTTTTTAATGGTAGAATCCCTTTAAGGTTGTCCAAGGCTAAGGTTTTTATGGCCTATCCTTAGGATGGGCTACAAATACTTAATGGATCAGTGGATGGCCGACAGCCAGTGCCCACATTGATCAACCTCCGGCGCCCATCCTATATAAAAAATGAGGCCATAATAAGAAAGCTGTGTGCCCTGTATAGGGTCCAGGCGCCCTTACTGCAGCTTAGTTCCCACTGACTTCAAAGGGCGCTGAGCTGCAGTGACAGAGCCCGGTCACCATACTACGGTAGCATCAATCAATCGCCATATTGTTATACAATAAAATGGTAATTGATTGATACTACCTAGTGTGAAGTTCAGCTCTAGATTACAAGACAGGTTGGGACCCTAACTTCACAGTTTGGAACAACTACTGTATCCCTATACATACTACGGTAGTAGTTCCATACAGCAGATCGTTCCGTAGCCCATACGGCAACCACAGCTGATCATCGGAGATGAGGAGGGTCTCCATTTTAACGCATAGTTACCAACAATATTCTGGGGGGCTTTAGCTCCTCCCATAACCTAATGGAGGACAGCCTTTTCACACATAGGAATGCCCAAAAACTGCCCACAACTTTTCTCTCCACCGGTAACCCATTTTGAAACAACGGACACCATTATAGTCAATGGGGTCCACGAGTGTCCATGTGCAGCCACTAAACCATGAGTCTGGCTCTCCTTCATTCGGGTCCCCTGATGGACCCACTGACAGAAAGACCGGCCCAAATTTGAACTTAGCCTTAAAGGGATTCTACCATTAAAACAACTTAATTTTCTAATTACCACGTCTCCTACCTTTAGATGTGGTCTCCGTCGCGCCGTTCCTTATAAATACCGGTACTTACCGGTATGCTAATGAGGTATCGGCAGCAATGGGGGCGTCCTTCTTCTTCATCTGCTGCCTCCCCTTGTCTGTCGTCTTCTTTCTTCGTCATGTCTGGCGCCTGCGCAGTCGGCTCTGACAGTAGAGACTCTGTTAGAGCCGACTGCGCATGCTCAGTAAGGTCCGTACAGCCCTCCGACGCCTGGATGAGTTCACTCGCGCGTCGGAGGGCTGTACGGACCTTACTGAGCATGCGCAGTCGGCTCTAACAGGCTCTCTGCTGTTAGAGCCGACTGCGCAGGCGTCAGACATGATGAAGAAAGAAAACGACAGACAAGGGGAGGAGGCAGATGAAGAAGAAGGATGCCCTCATTGCTGCCGAGACCTCATTAGCATACCGGTAAGTACCGGTATTTCTAAGGAACGGAGCAACGGAGACCACATCTAAAGGTAGGAGACGAATAGCCTTTCTTAAGGCTATTCCGACGTGGTAATTAGAAAAAAAGTTGTTTTAATGGTAGAATCCCTTTAAAGGGATCCTATCATTAAAACGCAATTTTTTTGTGACAAACATGTAGGAATAGCCTTAAGAAAGGCTATTCTTCTCCTACCTTTAGGACTCGCTCACACGGGGGGGGCAAGGAGGCAGATTTTGACCATGGATTTCACCTCAAAATCCGCCTCCATAGAATGATGGTCTATGGAGACCGCTAGCTTTCGTTTTTCTACTAGCAGTTTTTTGCCGCTAGCAGAAAAAAGAAGCGACATGACCTTTCTTCAGGCGGATTCCGCCTGAGGAAAGCAATAGAAGTGAATGGGAGGCGAATAACGCATCGTGTTTTTTTTACGGTCCATTCACTTTAGGGGAGGGGAAAACCGCCGGGAATTAGGAAATAAGCCAGGCGGTTTTCACGTGTGAACTAGCCCTTAGATGTCTTCTCCACACTGCCAGGTTTTCGTTGGGCGTCCCCAATGCTGCGAGAGAAGTAAGCGGCCATTTTCTTGTGGCCTGTGGGCATGTGCAGTCGGCTCTGTCTGAGGCCTAGAAATTTGACCACCAGCACCGGAAGACGACGCGTGAAGAGGACGTTCCTGAAGATGAAGGCGTCGCTGGAGAGTTCTCTCGCAGCATTGGGGACGCCCCCAGTGCTGTTTGAGCGCTGAGGACCGCCCCCAGTGCTGCGAGAGAACTCTTTTGCATCCCGGCAAAAAGCAGGATTTCTACGGAACGGCGGCACGGAGAAGACATCTAAAGGTAGGAGAAGAATCGCCTTTCTTAAGGCTATTACTACGTGTTAGTCACAAAAAATTGCGTTTTAATGATAGGATCCCTTTAAGCGACGTTCACATTGGCGTTACCTGTCCGTTGGAGAACAAGAACTAGCAGTCACCTATGGAGACCGGCGGACACCATTGACTATAACGGGGGTCTGTAGTTTTAAAACGGCGGACGAAAAAAGCAGACTCAGGTGCAAATGGAAAATGAATGAATTAAATTGGCGGACGATTTCCTTCGCATTTTATTTTACAAGAAAAAAAAAATGTTAAAAGTCATCAATGGCATTTGACCGTCATTTGACTACAACCCTATCACCTGCCACAGCCAGTCACCACACTATAAGCTGCTTCATAGGCCGCCATGTCTTGTACCAGAAACATCCCATAGTTCTGCACTTTTTACCTCAGAAAGATAAAAAATGGCGCTGCCCACCGACTACCGTCACCCAGCAAATATATAGGAGACCTATGAGCTCAGGCCGGGGCTCAGTCTCGTCACTTCCCTCAGAAAAACTCAGTAATCGTCGGTAATATCGTTATCCCGCGCCATTTCCCGCTCGCCGGTCCCCCGTCAGCCTCACCGCGGCGGGAAGAGCCCGCCATTTGCTGACCGGAACTCCAGCGCTGAGTTCATTGGCCGACGTGAGTTAAAGGCCACGCCCCCCCTGCTCGAAGCGAGAAGGCGCGCGCGGCGGAAGGAGGGGTGTGGCTTCTTGTCCAATGTCAATCACGGTGACTGGAAGTGGGCGGGGTCGTGACTACTCAGCGCTACAGTGGAGGAGCTTTATGACGGGACGTGCTGTAGTTTGTACAATAACGAAAGTGACCTAAAAAACGATGTAGGAACCTAAATAGTCTGGAACGTGAGAAAAACAAAGGTAAAGTTGTGAGGGATGTCATCCTAAATATAATACTTTCACCAATCAATGGGAAGCAATTTTTAATATTTTAACACATGCCCCCAGTTTAATGTTCCCCCTCCATCTGCCCCCAGTTTAATCCCCCCTCCATCTGCCACTAGTTTAATGTTCCCCCTTCATCTGCCCCAGTTTAATCCCCCCTCCATCTGCCCCCAGTTTAATCCCCCTCCATCTGCCCCCAGTTTAATGTTCCCCCTCCTTCTGCCCCCAGTTTAATGTTCCCCCTCCATCTGCCCCCAGTTTAATGTTCCCCCTCCATCTGCCCCCAGTTTAATGTTCCCCCTCCATCTGCCCCAGTTTAATGTTCCCCCTCCATCTTCCCCAGTTTAATACCCCCGTCCATCTGCCCCCAGTTTAATCCCCCCGTCCATCTGCCCCCAGTTTAATCCCCCCGTCCATCTGCCCCAGTTTAATGTTCCCCCTCCATCTTCCCCAGTTTAATCCCCCCTCCATCTGCCCCCAGTTTAATGTTCCCCCTCCATCTGCCCTCAGTTTAATCCCCCTCCATCTGCCCTCAGTTTAATCCCCCCTCCATCTGCCCCCAGTTTAATCCCCCCTCCATCTGCCCCCAGTTTAATCCCCCTCCATCTGCCCCCAGTTTAATGTTCCCCCTTCATCTTCTCTCAGTTTAATCCCCCCCTTCCATCTGCTTCCAATTTATCATAATAAAACACTGATACTCACCTCTCCACACTCTCTGCCGCCTCTTGTTCCAGACTGTTCAGGGAGCTGGCAGTGCAATGTGAGTGATGTCATCACATGGCGCCTACATCTCCCGGGGCCGGAGCACACAGGGATGTACTTCACACTAAGAGTAGCTGTCTGAGGATGGCTCCTGCTTCACCATTGTACTTAGTTAGAGTTGCACCAGGACAGAACCCGGGATAGTTGGGAGGGATGTTTATTATTATTGTTATATGTGATCTAAGGAAAGGGGGAGGGGGTTGAATTTTTATATTTTTTGAGGTTTTTTCACTTTTATTTTCAGACCCTCTAGGGACCTTGAACTCTAAGGCCGGGTTCACACGATGTATTTTGGCACATAATGTGGCACGTAGACTCCGCAGGAGCTTTTGCGGGCCATATACGCTCACATTGATTTCAATGGGAGCCGGAACCATATACAGGGCGCTATTTTGCGGCCGTGATTTTGTGGGGGCCCGCAGAATAGCGCCACGTATACGGTCCCAGCTCCCATTGAAATCAGTGGGAGCGTATACGGCCCGCAAAAGCTCCCGTGGTGTGTATGTGCCACATTATGTGCCAAAATACATCGTGTGAACCCAGCCTAAGGGGGCCTGATCATTCATACAACACACTGCAATACTAATACACTGCAGTGTGTAAACGTATTACACACTTCCTATGGCACCCATGGTACCTGTGCTGTTTAGATGCCGCGGTCACATTTGACCACAGGATCTAAAGCGTTAGAAGCCACAATTTGTGCTACTGGTGTTATTTGGTCATTATAAGAAGGTATTATAGCAATACAGTATGGTTGAATTATTCACTGTGTGGTGATATTGTCTGAGTGCTGTATTATTTGGCTACTATATGGTAGTACTAGCTGGTACCTGCGACTTCGTCTGCGGTGATTGTAGCAGTGGGTATATACAGGCGGGGGTAAGGTTTTCGGACTGTGTATAAGGTATGGGATATGAAATGTAGCTTTGTATCTTGTGTTTGCTGTAATTCAGAGAATACGTGAGACTTTTGTGTTGCAGTTACTTTGTATTTGAGCTGCTATATATACGGTGTTGTGAGAAACTTTACATAGTGACTTTGGGACAGAAGTATTTGAAGTTAACCCTTTCCGGCCGATGGCATTTTTTGATTTTCATTTTGACTCCCCTCCTTCTAAACCCCATAACTTTTTTTATTTCTCCGCTCCCAGAGCCATATGAGGTCTTAATTTTTCCTGGGACAAATTTTTCTTCATGATGCCACCATTATTTATTCTGTATAATGTACTGGGAAGCAGGGAAGAAATTCAGAATGGGGTGGATTTGAAGAAAAAATGCATTTCTGCGACTTTCTTACGGGCTTTGGTTTTACAGCGTTCACTGTGCAACCAAAATGACATGTCCCCTGTATTCTGTGTTTCGTTACGATGCCGGGGATACCAAATTTATATGGTTTTATTTACATTTTGACCCCTTAAAAAAAAATCCAAAACTGTGTTAAAAAATTATTTTTTGAAAAGTCGCCATATTCCGACAGCCATAACTTTTTTATACATGCGTGTACGGGGATGTATAGGGCGTCTTTTTTTGCAGGACCGGGTGTACTTTGTAGTTCTACCATTTTCGGGAAATGTTATTGCTTTGATCACTTTTTATTCAAATTTTTAGCAGAATCAAAACAGTGAAAAAATGGCGGTTTGGCACTTTTGACCATTTTTCCCGCTACAGCGTTTACCGAACAGGAAAAATATTTGTATAACTTTGTAGAGCGGGCGATTTGAGACACAGGGATACCTAACATGTATGTGTTTCACAGTTTTTAACTACTTTTATATGTGTTCTAGGGAAAGGGGGGTGATTTGAATTTTTTATCCTTTTTATTTATTTTTTTTATATTTTTTTTACTTTTTTTAAACTTTTTTTTTTGCATTTATTAGACCTCCTAGGGGTATTGACATGGGTGGGTGGTGTCGCAGATTGTCAGAGCGGTGGGGGTCGGCAAACATGGCTGCTTCGGAGCGTTAAAGAGAGCCTCCTGGAGTATCGTTAAGGTGAGGGGCAAAGTGGTAAAGTATATGTATATGTGATTGTGTGGGGTTAGGGGCGAGGCTGTAGAGGGCAATATGAATTTTGTGGCTTGCTATGGTCCAAAGTGTGTGAGATTGCAGAGATGGTGGTGTGAGTTTGGGTTTTGTGGGGGTCCTGGCACAAACGTATGTGCGCTATTGTGACGAAAAGTAGCCTATTGCACAATGGGGTGTATTAACTATGTTTGTGGAAAATTTCAGCCAAATCGGTGGAGCGGTTTTTCCGTGATTGAGGAACAAACATCCGAACATGCAAACATCCAAACACACAAACCCACAAACTTTCACATTTATAATATTAATAGGATTGTCTTTATCACTGTATAGTATACTTGGGTATTATTTGGCAGTATTATGTTTATCAACATAAGGTCCTATTATTTGGTAACTATGTAGTAGTATCATATAATCACTTTACGGTTCTATATGATTTGCTCACTATGTAGCAATCTTATATGATCACTATGTGACAGTATTATACTTAGTACTGTACACTCACCGGCCACTTTATTAGGTACACCTGTCCAACTGCTCGTTAACACTTAATTTCTAATCAGCCAATCACATGGCGGCAACTCAGTGCATTTAGGCATGTAGACATGGTCAAGACAATCTCCTGCAGTTCAAACCGAGCATCAGTATGGGGAAGAAAGGTGATTTGAGTGCCTTTGAACGTGGCATGGTTGTTGGTGCCAGAAGGGCTGGTCTGAGTATTTCAGAAACTGCTGATCTACTGGGATTTTCACGCACAACCATCTCTAGGGTTTACAGAGAATGGTCCGAAAAAGAAAAAACATCCAGTGAGCGGCAGTTCTGTGGGCGGAAATGCGTTGTTGATGCCAGAGGTCAGAGGAGAATGGCCAGACTGGTTCCAGCTGATAGAAAGGCAACAGTGACTCAAATAGCCACCCGTTACAACCAAGGTAGCCAGAAGAGCATCTCTGAACGCCGCACAGTACGTCCAACTTTGAGGCTACAGATGGGCTACAGCAGCAGAAGACCACACCGGGGGCCACTCCTTTCAGCTAAGAACAGGAAACTGAGGCTACAATTTGCACAAGCTCATCGAAATTGGACAATTGAAGATTGGAAAAACGTTGCCTGGTCTGATGAGTCTCGATTTCTGCTGCGACATTCGGATGGTAGGGTCAGAATTTGGCGTCAACAACATGAAAGCATGGATCCATCCTGCCTTGTATCGGTAACGGTTCAGGCTGGTGGTGGTGGTGTCATGGTGTGGGGAATATTTTCTTGGCACTCTTTGGGCCCCTTGGTACCAATTGAGCATCGTTGCAACGCCAAAGCCTACCTGAGTATTGTTGCTGACCATGTCCATCCCTTTATGACCACAATGTACCCAACATCTGATGGCTACTTTCAGCAAGATAATGCGCCATGTCGTAAAGCTGGAATCATCTCAGACTGGTTTCTTGAACATGACAATGAGTTCACTGTACTCCAATGGCCTCCACAGTCACCAGATCTCAATCCAATAGAGGAGCATTTTTGGGATGTGGTGGAACGGGAGATTCGCATCATGAATGTGCAGCCGACAAATCTGCGGCAACTGTGTGATGCCATCATGTCAATATGGACCAAAATCTCTGAGGAATGCTTCCAGCACCTTGTTGTATCTATGCCACCAAGAATTGAGGCAGTTCTGAAGACAAAAGGGGGTCCAACCCGTTACTAGCATGGTGTACCTAATAAAGTGGCCGGTGAGTGTATGGTTCTATGATGTGGCTACTATGTGGCAGTATTATATTTAGCACTGTATGGTTCTATGATGTGGCAGTATTATATTTAGTACTGTATGATTCTATTATTGGTCACTATGTGGCAGTATTATATTTAGCATCATAAGGTTCTATGATGTGGCTACTATGTGGTAGTATTAGATTTAGTACTATATGATTCTATTATTGATCACTATGTGGCAGTATTATATTTAGCACTGTATGGTTCTATTATTCAGTCAGTGTGTGGCAGTGTTATATTTAGTACTGTATGGTTCTATGATGTGGCTACTATGTGGCAGCATTATATTTAGACTGTATGGTTCTATTATTTGGTCACTGAGTGGCAGTATTATATTTAGTACTGTATGGTTCTATGATGTGGCTACTATGTAGCAGCGTTATATCATCACTGTATGGTGCTATTATTTGTTGATGTATACCTTGAGAGAATTTTCAGCAATGGTTCTATTGCATAGTCACAATATGGCAGTAATATTTATGGTTCCTTTGTCCACAATATGGTGGTATTATTTTGAGGTATAATAATCCACTTACCTATAGATGTAAGTGCCTTTGATGGGTCGGTAGGGGGGCAGCTAAGGGAATATGCACCCCTGGCACCAGGGAGCTGATGGACGGGGGGTGGATTTTTACATATTGGTTCTATCTTCTTCATTATCTTGGCAGGATCAATAGTCCAAGGGAAAGGACAGATCCTAGAAGTCACTCTATCCAGATATTTCCAGGAGGAACAACAGAGGACTGTGATAGTCTGAGTACTAAGGATAGATACCCCAGAATGATCCTTGGTCACAGGATGTACTAACACAAGGAAGACTGACCACGTATGTCTGGGCTGCAATACCACGCGTGACCCATGAGAAAAAGTGGCGTCGTGTCTGAATAAAGCAGACTACCCCTTTAAGACGACAGAAAACGGATGAAATTGGCTCAGAACCGTAAGTGCAGCAGACAGACGTACAGTATAGATTTATTATAAAACTCTGTGTACAAGTTACATACCGTTGTCATATAGATAGTCAGAAAGTGATCTCACTGATCAGGAAGTCATAGTTAAAGGGGACCAGTCACCATGTCGTCCACTAGGAGGTAAACTCGGTGTACCACATTACCACACGCCTAGCCACAATACAGGGGTCTGCACTATCCGACCCCATGTTATGTATAGTCCAGGGGGGGCTTATCGGTGCTGGGGACCAGCTGTCGGCCCCCACCCATCAGATATTGATGGTCTATCCCAAGGATAGGCCATAATAACCTAATTCAGCACTGACTGCTCAGGAACGGTGGGGGCTAGAGAAAAAATTCCAACTGCGCTGGAATCAGTAGATCGGGGCCTATAAAGGATGCAAAGAGTTGGAGTTGGTGAAAGGTCCCCTTTAAAGGAAGGCTTTGCCGATAGAAGATTACATTGTAAATCAAGGATATGCATCGTCCATATAAATGCGCAGTATATACTCGGCAGGGATCTAGGGATGGAGAACGGCCGGGTGTCGCCTCTACCAAGCCCACTACATGGTGCCTTAGCCTGAAGTTCAGAGACAGACTGGCTTCAGCCAGGCTGTCAAACATGACGGGGGGCAGCGGTCACACCCTGACACTCCCGATCCCCCCCACCCCTATTGTGTGTGATCTGCCCGATGAGCAGGTGCTTTCACTTTTCTCACTCTTGGTCGTGCTTGTCCGCCTTGGTTTGGTGCCATGTAGGACTCTACTGGTGCGGAGGGTGGTCTTGCAGGTGGCACGTGCCTTCCAGAATTCACCTGGTCCACAAAGGCTTCCACACCATCAAACTTAGTGGTGAGCTCTCCAAGACGTTCTTTCAAGGCGTTGAACTCCTTATATAAGTCATCAAGAGCCTCTGAAAGTGACTTTATCCTAATGGGGAGAAAAGGACGTGAAGATGACTGGACGTGTTATAAATAACATGAAAAGTAGAGGTGCGGGACGGGGGGCATTGGTAGCTCTGTGCGGCGATGTGATACTATATAGACTGACACTACTGGGGGTAAAGGGCTGCTGTTACTGTGAGTATTAGAGTATCAGACATAACATCTACTATGGGCTCCAGTGACTAAGGGTTAATGACTATTGAAGGTGGTGTACTGTGACATCACTGTGTGTATTATCCCTGTACTGTGACATCACTGTGTGTATTATCTCTGTACTGTGACATCACTGTGAGTATTATCCCTGTACTGTAACATCACTGTGTGTATTATCTCTGTACTGTGACATCACTGTGTGTATTATCCCTGTACTGTGACATCACTGTGTGTATTATCTCTGTACTGTGACATCACTGTGTGTATTATCTCTGTACTGTGACATCGCTGTGTGTATTATCTCTGTACTGTGACATCGCTGTGTGTATTATCTCTGTACTGTGACATCGCTGTGTGTATTATCCTGTACTGTGACATCGCTGTGTGTATTATCCTGTACTGTGACATCGCTGTGTGTATTATCCTGTACTGTGACATCACTGTGTGTATTATCCTGTACTGTGACATCACTGTGTGTATTATCCTGTACTGTGACATCACTGTGTGTATTATCCTGTACTGTGACATCACTGTGAGTATTATCCCTGTACTGTGACATCACTGTGTGTATTATCCCTGTACTGTGACATCACTGTGTGTATTATCCCTGTACTGTGACATCACTGTGTGTATTATCCTGTACTGTGACATCACTGTGTGTATTATCCCTGTACTGTGACATCACTGTGTGTATTATCCTGTACTGTGACATCACTGTGAGTATTATCCCTGTACTGTGACATCACTGTGTGTATTATCCCTGTA